>NC_056725.1:1743038317-1743315817 GCF_019279795.1 Protopterus annectens | reverse complement strand
CCAAACAACTCTTAGAAGACATTGTACAATATACCAAAGGCAATTTAATCATAGCTGGAGATTTCAATTGCATTATAAAAGAAACTGACACAAATACTAAAACTACACGTAAGAGATCACCTTTAACAAAGTTGTTATCTGAGTTTGTTGAAACTTTTAATATAGTTGACATAAATGAGTATGCTATCCCAGATTCACTATTCTTTACACATTTTTCCCATAGACATAATACATACTCTAGAATAGATAGAGTGTACATAACAAAGGATTTAACCTCTAAATTAAATAAAGTCAAGACAATTTCATGTCCATTTTCGGACCATAACACCATAACGTTTGAGATAGACTTATGTTTCAAGAGAGGGATATCAGTAACAAGAATACCATCTTACATAACAAGTCTCAAAGATTTTAAGGAATTTTATATTAAAGAGTATCTGAAATATATATATGGGATGCATTGAAAGCATATCTATATGGAAGAGCGGTGGGATGGTATAAAAATAAACAAAAACAGTGGAATAAGGAATTAATGGAATTACAGTCAAAAGTAGATAATTTAAAGCTTGTTATTCAAAATGGAAACACCAACTTAATAAAAGAACTAGAAGATACTAATAAAAAATACTCAGAGACGCTACACCACAAAACAATGATCAACTTAGAAAAAATTAAACTATGTTACTATTCAATGAACCCTAAAACCAACGAAGAATAGCAAATAGGACTAAAAGATTATTAAAACAAATCAAATCAAGGAAATACATAATATAGAAACCAAAAAGAAAGTATCTGATTTAGAAGGAATACTAGAAGCTTTTAGGCTATTTTTCATAAACTTAATAATCAAAATGAGAAAACAGAAACACATTCAGCATTGAAAGCTTTTCTCAAAAACAATGTTAAAGTTAGGTTATTAGAGGAGCAGGTACAACTAATAGATAAACAAATAACAATGACAGAACTTAAAGCTGAAGTAAATAAGCTAAAATTAAACAAAGCTCCAGGTATAGATAATATCACCCCAGAAATGTTTAAATTACTATCAAATGAGGCTTTGCTGTTGTTATTGAATGTCTTTACATCAGTTAAAAATGGTAAAGGCATTCCTCCTTCTTGGAAGTACACATTAATATCACCAATTCTGAAACAAAATAAAGATCCCAGTGAATGTTCATCATACAGACCCATTTCACTTCTTAATATAGATTATAAAATTTTTATGGCAATACATGCTGCTCGAATAAAACAATTACTACCACTTTTGATAGAGGAGGATCAAACAGGTTTTATAAAAGATAGGAACACTTATGACAACATTAAAATAATTCTTTCCTTAATTGATTATATAAATGTCACAAAAAACAAAATGAATGTTATTAGCTTAGACATAAATAGCGCATTTGATTCAGTGAACTGGGATTATCTGTGGTTAGTTTTAGAAGAATATGGCTTCTCAAACAACTTCACTTTGTTAATAAAATCATCATATGAAAAATCATTGGCTTATATAAAACTGGGATCTTGTCTGTCTAAATCTATTAAAATAAGGGTACAAAACAAGGCTGCCCTCTTTCTCCATTATTGTTTGTGCTAGTCATTGAACCCTTAGCAAATAATATACGTATGGATAAAAATATTGAAGGAATACAACTAGACAACAGCCTAGAGCTTAAAATTCAACTTTTTGCTGATGATATTTTAATTACATTAAAAAATAATAATAGCAGTTTAAAAGCATTATGGGACTCAATTCAAAACTTTCAAAACTTTTCAAGTCTTAAATTTAATGAGAACAAAATAAATGTATTGCTTATAAATACTAATAAAAAAGATCTAAATAAAAAATACCATAAATATATCTCTACCGATAATATAATTAAATACTTGGGAATTATAATAACAACCTAGATACTACAATTGAAACAAATTATAAAGAGACCTTAAATAATATTAAAAATCTAATACAAAGATGGAATAAATTCTTCTTTTCAATGGAAGAAAGGCTTTATATAATTAAAATGATCATATTTCCAAAAATTCTTTATGTCATACAAGCTTGTTCTTTGCCACCAGCTAAATCGCACCTAAAACAATTAAATGATTTAATGGTAAGATTCCTATGGTATCCAAAAAAACAAGGATAGCTATGAAGTATCATCTAGATGATTGGGATATAGGTGGCATAGGTTTACCAGACATAGAAATATATTTGCATTCATCCATTATTAAAACAATATCATTATGGCTAAATACAAAATATACATCAAAATGGAAGCTAGTTCATGAGAGAATCTGGTTAAAATCAGGATTTGTAGTAGCAAATAAGTATACAGATTTCATACCAAACAATTTTCTATGGCTGATGAAGGAATATATGATGATACATAAGAATAAAAATATAAGTTCCAAATACATTACTTATACATTAAAAATTTTCCAAAATCTTATTAATAGCAATCCTGATATTAAAGCATGGTCATTTCTTTTATATCCAGTAGCATACACACAAGGTAATATAATAACATTTAATATGGAAGTAGTCAACATGCTTAAAGAAAAGAGATTAATATATTGGCATCAATTGCTAAACTCTGGAAAACCTCTGACAATAGACCAGATTAAACAGAAATTAAATATGGAAGATAGTTCGTGGTTACATGTACAAGAATTAAGACAGTATATATTAAGCAAACAAGAAACAATGCAACCATCAGTAAGACAAAATGTTCCTAACCTTATAGAACATATAATATTACTAACGAATCAACCCATTACTGGAAAGGGATACTTATCATCTATTTATAAAACAAACAAAAAAATAAAAATGCATAATAATGACAAAATATGGAAGTATTATAGATCAGTTAATGGACATGTGCCAAATGACAGAGATAAAAAACTAATTCTTCTCTCTCCAAAGCAGACATCACTTTCATTACATTGGAGACTTTTTACATGGCAATTCATACACAGATCTTATGTAACCCCTCATAAAATGGAACTTATGTTTAAGAAAAATACTGGCTGCTGGAGATGTGATTTATCAATAAAAGCAGACTGGCAACATATGTTCTCTGAATGCCATTTGATTAAACCATATTGGGATAAAATAAATTATTTTCTGCAAATGGTATTCAATGATAAATTCCAGATTTCCAAATCTATTATTTTGTTTAATGTACCTGTACCCGACTGTGTGCCAAGAACAAAATATGTAATCTTATGGACTCTCCTAGCTATTGCAAGGAAGAACATTACATCAAACTGGAAATCCAAAGCTTCTCCAACTTTTAAGCAATTCATGAATATGGTGTCAGCAGTATCGCAATTGGAAATGAACACTATTAAAGGAAGAACTGAGAGAACTACATCATTATACGTAGCATGGCAAAAGTAACTGAAATACTGGAGAATAATGACTGCAGCAGATTATAATCAGGAAACAATTGTATAGAAAGTCAATTATATGTCAACAATAGACACCCTTGTAAATACTTTATTTTGGTTTTAATGTTTGATATCTGTTTAGAGGTTTTAGCCTACCTTTTTAAATAATTTGTAAATACTTCATTGTCATAAATAACCTGCATTCATGTTTTCTTGTTTTTGGAAATGAATAAAAATATTTAAAAAAAAAAAAAAAAAAGAGTACACTTAAACAACCTAGTAAAACACCGTTCTGAAGACAAAATGTCTCAGTAATGTGAAGAGCAACACAGGTGCAACTCGACTTGAACAGGCAGTAAATCACTATTTTATTATTAATAAACCACTCAATAGTAGTGCATAAAATCCTGCATATCAATTATATTAATTATATAGATTATATGTATTAAATACATGATTTTTTGGTATGTAGGTTTAGGATTTTACATGGTTTTAAGGAATTCATCTAGTAGATATTTTATTTCATTATTGTAGTATCAGAGATTGCAGTCTTTTTATGCGTTATTTATATTCAGTATTTATCGCACTTTAACTATTGCGTTGTTTTAAGATATTCCACATGCTTTTTACATGCGGACTGTGTTGGTTTTATTTACGCAGAGAAATGTTGTTGTTGTATGGGAAGTGCAAAGCATTAAGTTAAGCACTGCCTTTTTAAATTTTTAAATTTCAAATGGCATTGGTTTGTATTTTTTGGTGCCAAAAAGTTTATATTATGGAGTTCTAAACTTGTGTTTTATTGTTCTGATGAAGTCTGCTCTGTCAGATGAAAGCGCTTAACCGTGATTTTATGCACTACTATTGAGTAGCTTATTAATAATAAAATAGTGATTTACTGCCTGTTCGAGTCGAGTTGCACCTGTGTTGCTCTTCACATTACTGAGACATTTTGTCTTCGGAACAGTGTTTACAGTGTTGCTTTGGTGTTTTTGTTCGTTTTCAACCTAGTAAAACAGCCACCAAAACCAAAACTAACCATAAGTTTTCAATAACTATGTCAGGCAATTATGAACTAACACCCAACATTCGGAGCTAGTCGTCAGTAATAATGCACACTCTGATCCAAAATAAATAGCTAATATTTTATCTGACAAACTGAGTGCAAATTTTACTCTACCCACAGTTGTAGCTATTTTCTAAAATCCAAAGTTCCAACTGTTGTTGTACACCCTTTAATTACTATGAAAAAAGCTCTATCAAAACTCTCAAAAGCAAAAAACTTATCCATGCCTGATTATCATTACCAAATATGGTGAATCTGAGTCCCTGCTTAACCCTTTTAATCAATGCCTCTACACTGGTTATATTCCCGAAGCTTGGACAATAGCTGCCATAATACTGTTATACAAGAGTGGCCCAACCATGAACTCTGGTAATTATAAACCCATTAGCCTCACTAGCTTCATATGTAAAGCTATAGAACATAGTATCGCAGACCTCATTATCTGAGACATTGAGAGTCTCTTAAGTAGGCCTCATAAATTCAGCTTTGTCAAAGGTTCAGCCCCTTCAACCTCATTAATATCTTTGAAAAAGTCACCAAAGTAGTGGATGGCACATACATAGTACATATAGCATATCTAGCCTGGACATGACCTTTGACACTTTTCCTCATGCAGGTAATATTGACAGACTTGTAAATCTGAATGTATATCCTTATGCTGTCTGGTGGATAGTTAACCGCTTGTCTGACAGAACCCAAGAGTTAGAGTCACAGGTACCATTTCTTAAAACAGTAATGTACAACAGGACTCAGTTTTGGGCCATCTCCTATTTGACTTCTATTTCTCATACCTTCAGTCCAACACTCCTTGACTTATGGTTATGTAAGTTTGCAGATAACTGTAAATTTGGTGTTATTATTCAACTGATTCACAATTGCTTTAACAGGGATTAGACCATGTTAACAATTTCTGCAAAGCAATGGCCTTAAATTAAATGTGAAAAATACAGAACAGTTAAACTTGGTAAAAAAAAAAAAAAACTTACAATATAGGTTATACTCCCCTTCAATCAGATATTAATACAATGGATCTAGGCACTGTTTTTGATTAATTCCTCGTCTTTTGACCATCACATCTGCACAGTAGTTCAAAAAGCCTTTTATTTGGCTCATCTAATTTCCGGGGTATCTCTTGTAGATCCAAACAAGCCTTAATTGCCCTTTACTCATGTCTCATTAATCCTGTTATTGAACATACTGCCCCTTCTGCCATGTTTTTGTCTAATTATATCTGTCACCTTAACAGACCTCAGAGAGATGCATAACTGAAAAGATCAATGTCCTTAGTTATCAGAACAGACTGTCAGCCCTCTCTCTCTGTACTTGGTCTCTTAGAAACTCCTCTATAGGATATGTGTCTAACATTTTGAGCCATGGAAGAAGGATCTGGCCTTCCTTAACCTCCTATTCTTTTGCAGAAAAAAAACAGTTCCTCAAATAACCAGTTAAAGGAATTAAACCTTCATCAACAAATAAATAAAACATGTTGTTATGACTGGTTCATACTCCAACATATCTTCAACCTCTGGAACAAACTTCAGCTACAAGTCTAGTAAAGTAGCACCCCTTGTCATCCTCAAGGTCAAACCTCTCAATCTCTGAATATTAAAAATCATAGCAATAGCCTTTGTAAATCATAGCAGAGGGTCAAAAAAGATAATTTTCCAATTATCCACAATACAAGGTCTGTATATATCATACTCTATATAGTTAGCGATAGGGGATGTCTGTATTTGCTTATCTTATTTATTTAATAAGGTAAGCGCCCTTAAATAAGACTGACTTTATAAGGAACATCAGTAAATCTAGGAGGAGCAAAGATAAGCACCCTTAAATAAGACTGACTTTATAAGGAACATCAGTAAATCTAGGAGGAGCAAAGATAAATCTGCAGTCTGAAATCATAGTACTATACCCAAGTCATAGCAGTTGAAAGGTAAGCTTAATATAAACCCTGATAACTGGATGGACAGCCTCATATTCTCACTCAGTCGATCTTATTTTGACCTTAATGAGGCTGGGGATCTTTTAAATATGTTTTATTGGCTAGACTTGTAATGGAAGTACTTTCCTATGAACCTGTTAACTGATGCTGTTGTGAGTTTAAAAAATACATTGTGGATTACTTATTTTCTGTAAGACACTGTGTTAAAGTGAAATATGCTACAACACATGAAATGTAACAAAATACAGAATAATATAAAAATAGATACACACACACACATAACACAAAAGAAACTTTTATTAGGATACATTTCCCAATGCAGAAATTAAGGATTGGTGAATGTTAGGGTCCACATGCTAGATATGTCCTTGTATATTGACTGATCCTCCACTCTGTGCCCCCATGCCCCCATCACCGGCATTATCCATATACTAAAGACAAATCCCTTTAACACTATAGATGAAGGCACCAGAAGTATTTTACTGCTTATTTGTGGACATATATATATATATATATATATATATATATATATATATATATATATATATATATCACTTATATCACATATGTGGCTTTGGCTGTGGATCAATATTTCTTCTCCATTTCCAAGCTTCCCTGTCCATTTTTTTTCCTCGCTGCACACATATTCCTCCAAGGACTATTGCTAATGGGGCAGATAAGCTGAAAGACAAATTGGGAGTGAGACAAGAAGATATCCCTGCCTCAGGCTGTATTCCTTATTAGTACTGTAAAGGGAGTATTTGATATGCAGTTCTGTATGCAGTGTCAGCAACAACTGACTTTTTATCCTCTCCATATTCCATTGTTTTATCATTTCTTGGTGCCACCACATGCTGAGGCATATGTATTCCATCACAGTGTGAGCCTCATCTCACCAGACAGGGTGACCTTATGACTATTTGGGCTATGCATGACCTGTGAATGGAGAGGAAAGTGGGTGTGGAGAAACCATCAAACTGTCACTACTGTCCTCTGACAGGGTAAGGGGAGGTGCTCTGGCATCATCCAGTTATTTCATAAGGGGAGTGAAATGAGAATGTCAAAGGATCACACCACACCTCTATAGTGATGTAACTCTCTACTTCCCAGCCCACATTACTCAGGTTATTCTGCATTATTCTGTTATTCAATGCTTTCTTATTTTCACTAAAGAGCAGAGGAACTGTGCCCTTCCCTGCACAATCCTTAATCTCTTCCTAGAGTGAGGCAACCAGGCATAACGTCATCATACTCTCTCTTCAAAGCAGCACCACCAGTGCCTGAATCAAACTTGTATCATCTCTATCATAGCCAGGCTTTATTTATCTCTGTCAGTGGAGCTGGCTATATCTCAGAAACAGGTATAAAGCAATATACATAAATATAGCATGGTGCCGTGGCTGTCTCCTTTTTTGTCAAAGAACCCTGTTTATAAATGCATAGATACCATACCTTCAGCCTTGTCCCTGACATTAATCATCTTACTGACACACAGTTGGCATCAAATAGTACCTATATAAACATAACATGTTCTGAAAGAAGAAACATCAGTTCATCTATGCAGGAACATTTCAGTATCAGGAGGGTAGCTATGATATGATAGGAGTACCTGGGTGTAGCTATGGGTGAGGTCACCGACTTAACACTGATTCATGCACTAATGGCCTTCTTTGGCAGCAGGAGATTAATGAAACATAATGCATTAACAGTTTTGTTACAGTCAAAACCTTTCTTTTTAATGAATCTCGTAAAACTTTGATATCTAATTTGTACACTCTAAGCCACCTATCATGTTCTTTAGCTGTTGTGCTGACCTGTTATAAGGTATTCCTTCATGCCTATCTTTATGTTCTTTTATTTCAGAACAAATGTCTCAGTTTCATCTCATGTTCTTTTCTTACAGGATAACGAAAACACAATGAGGAAGATTCACTGCTTCACTGAAACTCTAGTGCTGATACACGTGGTCTAAAATCTCAGAGTTGGACAAAGTGCTTATAGTATAACTCAAGTATGTTTACCTTCATCTCAGATACCATCCATTTATTATGGACACCCTCCTTTTTACTGAAAAATAGCTAGAAAACAAGGTTCTGAGAATTATCTATACTAATACATGGAATTTAAGGAATGAAACAATGGGGCTGCAGGCCTGGATTGCCACCTCCAGAAAAAAATGTGCTAGTACTATCTGAAACCTGGATAAACCCAAGATAATCAATAGCGAATTTCGACTCAATTTCTTCTCCAGCTTCAAAAAAGATAAATCAGATGGAAAATATAGAAGTCTAGACCTCAAAGGCCCTGCTTAATTCAACTCGTATCCAAAACATTAAGGGTATAGAAGCCATCTTCATTACTCCTTCTGGTTGCAGGGACATAAATCCAGCTCTATCAGATCACATCTTTCCAACTACCAAAGGGGGTCAAATCCAGTGTTTGGACTGATCCATGCTGGCTAACATTAACACTGATTAACTCAACTCAGGAAGTCTATTCCATCATCAGCTTTTGAAATCAAAGATTTTCATCATAGACAAGCAGATAAGATGAGTCTCACACCTTCCTATACTGAATCATGAAGCAGCCATGGCCTTACAGACATTATGTTGATACTTTCGTAGACTACAAGCATAACAGTCCTCTGACGTTCTGTAAATAGTCAAATAGCTATCAAAGATCTCTATTTCAAACAGAGCAAGGGATCATTTCAGTTTTGCATTTCATAACCTCCTCCTAGAACTCCTAGTGATTGACTATCCACATCTGAATATCTACCCATAGCGGATGATACACTAACTCATATTCACTTTCTTTTCCATCCTATACTCCCATGATCCCCTGAGGAAAATAAGGGCAAATGTGAGAGCCCAGTTTGTGTAGACTCACAGCAAAAATGAAATGAGTCCTGCAAGAAAGCAACAAAGCACATTCCTGACTATCATGCTGACAGCAAATTGAAAAAACAACAGCAAATGAGATGCAATAACTGCCAATTTATTACAGTAAATTGCATTCTTTGTCCACCTCACAAGGCAACAGTAAAACTTTCTAGATAGAGTTCAGCCAACTGCTAAGTAGCTCCTCTAACAACAGACATCACATGATCCCACTTAAAATGGCAAGTTTGTTTGATGCATTCCTTGAAGCTGTAACTTTCAAGGTGCTCCCAATGATGTGCCAGAGAGCAGCTTTCCTTCTTTCATCTTACAATTGTTTGTCCCAAAAAAAGTCAAGCTGACGTCAAAATTAAAATAAAAAATGAAGGTTTGGGTTGGAGAAAGGATGAACTCTAACCAGAACATCTGAAGCAAGCAGCAGCAGAGTTAACTACCAACATCATTAATCATTTGTTCAGTAGAATGTCAAGCAGTGGAATCCTCCTTATCCCTTAGAATGATGCCCAGTGAGAACATCCTTGTCTCTTAGAAAGCTGCCAAATGGGGTTATCCTTATCCTGTGGAAAGGTGCCCAGTAGAAGCACCCTTCTCCTTTTGAAAGATGCCCACTACAGACATTTTTATCCCACAGAAAGATACCTGTTGGGGTCAAAACATTCTTCTCCCTCAGAAAGATGCCCAGTGTAGACATTCTTAGCCCTAGTAAAGATGCCCAGGGGTGAACATGCTTCCCTCGTCTTACAAAAAACTTCAGCTGGGAACATCTTCATTTCTGCCTGGAATGCTGCCAACTTAGGTCATCCTTATCTCATGGAATGATGTCCAGTCAGAGCATTCTTCTGTTTTTGAAAGATGTCTAGAGAAGACATCCTTATCCCATGGAAAGATACTTATTGGAGTGACTGATGAGTGGGGACATCCTTATCCCTCATAAAAATGTCCATTGTAGGCATTCTTGTCCCTAGGAAAGATGGCTAGTGGTGACCATCCTTTTCCTTTAAAAAATGCTCAGTGGGGACATTTTTATCCCTTTGAAAGATGCCCTGTGGGGTCATCATTATATCTTGGAAAAATGCTTAGCAGAGTTATCCCTGAACTTTGGAAAGCTGTCTGAGCTCCATCGCTGCATAACTGTGAATACCAAGGCAAATTAGAAGCTACGGAGGCATAGCACCGGTCAAGCTGCTGCAAAGGATTCTGCACATATACACTGCTACCTGTCTTGATAAGCAAGCCTTCTTATGGACATCTAGTAGTTTCAGGAAGTTATTTTGGTTTGATACTATCCTTCTGACAAGTACAGACCTCCCACTGGAAAACATTTACAGGATTGAATATGTGGACTCATTGTCTATATCTGCCAAAGCAATGTCACATCACCCAAACTGAGTCCATACAGCTGGATAAGCATTTCATCATGCAGTGCTCACATTGTTTGCAGAGCAGAACACAATCCAGACAGACTGGATATTACAGAAATATAAATAGAAGTGCCTCAAGGTTCTGACTTGCTTGACCTCCCTTTATAATCGTTATCAATGAAATGCGAAGTACTGTTACAATGACACTAAGATTCAGTACATCAATGAGCTGGTACGCCTTTGCCAATCTGGTACTGTAATTGTGTCAAAGTGAGATGAAGACTGCCTTCACTATCTGCTGCATACTAGAGAAGTCTAGATTTATGAAAATAATATCACATTCAATATAAAACTGAAAAAAAAGACTGGCTGGAAGGCCAGCTTCATAAGTCTTAATATTAAGAGACTGACTCAAGTTGTACTTCATATTACGGTCCTGGGTTTCCTGATCAATCATAAACTTTCCTATGTGCATTGCATCTTTTCCACTGTGGTGTAAGCATAAAGATAACTGTGTTTATTCTTTGAGCTACAGATTTCTGACATCAGAGGAAGAATGGAAATATTAGACCTGCTTTCTTGCTTGCTATTAGGATGGGTTCTCCATATTACACCTCACAAAAAAGACTTCTTAAAATGCAGCAAGTCAACCGCAAACACACACATACACATGAAATGCAGAGGTACAGACTGACACAAATCTACGCTGAAGCATGGGCGTGCGCGCACACACACACACACACACACACACACACACACACACACACACACACACACACACACACACACACACACACTCACACACACACGTCTGGATATTAGTCATTTTCTTGATTTTCTACATCTCATATGTCTCACTGTCGCAAAATGAATCTAAAACTGTAGGTAGTACAAAGGAATGCATCTCCTCCCCACACTCTGAATCTGTCCCTGGTTTTGAAGAATGTTTCCAGTTTTGTCTCATATTTTTGCTCAGTTTCTTGAAAAGTGTTGGATTTTCATACTTCTTATTGTTCAGAAAAACATGTTGATACAAAACATCTTGCTCTATGACCTTTTAAGTGAATTCAGGTAATATTTAAACTTTTCCCTGATTTTGGGTCTATGTCAGAACAAAAGATATCTTTATTTCATGAAAAAATGCTTGGTGAGGTGCATGGTGGGCTTTACATAGAATTCTTGAGCAAAGAAGTTAAGAAGTACAAACGCATTCTCTCTTACACACACACACACACACACACACACACACACACACACACACACACACACACACACACACGTACTCATGCACATTTATACACAGGCACACACGTTCACAAATGAACACACACGCAGGTCCTTCGAATGCAGTTAATTGCATTATTTATTTATTTACTTATTTATTTACATTTGTTTACCGGGATAATCTGACTGGACACAGGTCCTTTTTTAGTGAAGGCCTGGGGAGAAAAGCTCAATAGAAAAAAGAGTAAACAACATTACAATTATAATTTGTTGACGATTCAATTAATGAGATACATTTAGTACATATTATAGTAATAATCAAACAATAGAATAGCTGAAAGTAACACAGTACTAGTAGGCTAAACAAATCACAGTAAAAATAGCTGATGGGCTAAGAGGTCTTAACTGAGGCAAGAGAGCAATTATGTTGATACTTAATTCAGCTCTAAGATGGTGTGGATTAATACAACCAAGTAGGAAGGAGAGCAGAGAGCAGAAGAGGAGAGCAAAAGGGTGTGGGGTGATTAGTCGGGGATTGGGCAAGGACAGAGCCAGAGTGTGTATATAGGTGGGATTTTAGTGCAGACTTGAAATGACTGCAGGAAGTTAGGGTAGTTAAGGTAGTTTACTTTTTTACTTTTTTTTACTTTTGTTTTATTTATTTTCTCACAAAATGCAGCATTTTAAGTGCTAGTGATAGCAAGGGGGAAAGAAAATGGCATCTCCTTATAGTTACAGTTGCTTTTGTTATTTTTCTTTTCCTTTTAATTGTATTATTATTTTTTCATTACTGATGCTAGCTAAACAGTCCCATTTAGCAACTGAAGCCAACAACTTGACCATTTGGTTTTGGTCCGTGCTTCACAGTGACTTAACATGCTGTCATGAAGCCGTGTACTTGACTCTTTTTGTACATTAAAATCTGTTGGACAATGCCTGTTCTCCCAAAATGGCATTGCTTTGTTAATCCAGCCATTTTCTAAACCCTATCAATGAGAACTATATAGCTAATGGAATGAAAGGTCAGAGACAGGTTTAACAAAAGACCTGACATAACTTTTCCTTTAGTGAGATCTTCTCTTAACAAGTTTTGTCAGCATCACTATTATTGTATTGAGCAGCCCTTGTAAAACTCAACCTTTGAATTTGTTAGAGTATTTCACTTCTTTGTCTTGACACATAGTTGATGTGTAATATATTCCAGAGTTTTAAGTACTTTGTTTAGGAAGTCAATAAGCTGGAAACATTTTATTTCAGTTGAAGAACACCCCTCCAGACAGATGATAATATGTGTATTTTTTCAGAGGGTACCATTCCTGATGTTTTTCTTAATTAGAAGAGTGATGTGAACACTCAGTGAATGTGCTGCCAGCTATATACATTTATGGTGTAAGACATTCCCTGTGTACACGTTCTGCTAGGCCTACATGATAACTTCCTGTTAGCGCAATAAGCAGCAGTACTGCTAAGGAAGCCTACACAGTTACTAACACCTTTATGTGGCTAGCCAAGTGTTAGTGTACACAAAAAGGTGTACAGAAGCTTGAACACACAATGTAAACAAAATGTGTTGCCTGTTGGCAAACCTAGTGAGCAAGCATGCCCTGGCAGCTAATACAAAGCAAGGGCATTTTTTTTTGAAACCATACCACTCAATCTCTTAGTGCAAGAAATCTGGACAAAACCATAAATAATGGGGGGATAAAGGCCCAAAAATAGGGAAATATTTTAAATATTGTTCTCTCAAACTTAGAAAGTTGTTAGAATAACAGGTTTTGTGTTAGCTTGAATTAGCTTGAACACATGCCAGAAGAGTTGCGTCAACCACTGATGTCACAGAAAATCGGCACACTGGTTGTGTCATGAAGAACACACTTAAATGGCTTATGTCACTATTCTATTGATGTCCTTACATTCACTGTTGCAGTATTATGCACGTAGGGGTTTTCCCTGCTGTGAAAGCCCAACATCAGCCAGTACACCAAAGCCTATTAAGGTTTTATGGCACACTGGACAACACACATGCAGTCCCCACATTGCATGGGCCATAAAAGTGATGTCTGGATGTACTATCCTCAGAACTTCTTTGCCGCCAGTTCAAACACATCTCCAGATCAACAGTCTGAGCACCTAATCGTTTTCCACCAGTTTTAATGCATTGTTTCATTTTTCGGTTTTGTCTACATTCTCCAGCTGGTACTGAGTTGTTGCAGATAAGTACCCCATGGGGGTTGTTTTTTTCTGTTTTTTTTTGCAACTCCGGGGGTTAATGACATCCAGTGTAAATGCCAGTTTGGAAGACAGATTCCCCATAAAGACTGCCACACTCTCAAAAACCAGCAACTTAAGCATCTTGCTAAAGAAACAATTGAAGGAACTTCTTGCCCTGAGAGTCAGCTGTTAGGGAAGAAGCAAAAGGTGAAAAAGTTAAGACCTGAATCTTCCACTGTCCAGCCTCTGTCAAGAATTCCTTGAGATCGTTGAGATCCCAAAGGCCTGCCTGGCCTTGTTGTTGGATTCTTCTGCCTCAACTGGTTTCCAGGCCGGCAAGGATCTGGCTCCCAGCATGTAAACTGAGGCTATGCAGGTGTCCATTTTGGACATTCAGGGGGCACCACGGTTGATTATTTCTGAGGGGTCTAGGGGAGTTTCACAGATTTTAGTTAGGGAAGACGTTCCTACTATGGTTATTGAGTGCAGACCTACTTCAGAGCCTTCTCAATTCTTTAGGGCAGACATTCCTTTAAAGAAGAAACAAAAAAATAAACATGTTTCTCCTGCTCCTAGGGATCCATAGTCTGAGTGTCAGGCCTTTACTCAGGGGTCATTTAATGCTTTGATGGCCTGAAAACCTCCTCAAGGAATTTCTGTTCCTATTCCTGACTGTCCTTCTTCTCCCACATAAAAGTACCGGGGAACAGGATTCTTCTGAAGAAGAATCAGATTCTGATGAGGAATCCCTTACTTATTCTTCCCAATTTCCTTCTCCTTTAGACTATTGGTCAGTGGAAAAGAATTTAATGGTCCTGATACTCCCTTTGAAGAAATTTCTTTTGTGGATACAATCACCAGAATGATGGAATTTTTTAAATGGGATTGTGCTCAGATTTTTGATATTCATAAAAGATATTATAATTGCTGCAGATGGAATCCCCTAAACATTCAGCTATTCCTCCTGTTTTGGCTGCCTTGTTGGATGTTTTTTCCAATGCCTCTAAAGCTCCTGATCCTCCTCCTCCTGCTCCCAAGGAGCCTGACAGATTGCATAGGGTGCCTGTTGTGAGGATTGTAACTTTATGTATAAATGTCCTGCTGCGGATCCCTCTATGGTGTCAGTAGCTTCTGACAAGCCCTCTCAATTGCTACCTTCACCTAAATTACTGCCATCTGACAAAGATAGCAAAAACATGGAAAAGTTAGGTAAATAAGGTTTACACCTCTGCTACCTTAGCTTTTAAGGCTATAAATTATCAGACCCATATGTCCAGGTATGTTTTGGCCCTTCTTTCTCAGGCTTGCCAACTTATTTCTGATCTTCCAGACTCAGAGGGTAAGACTTCTGCTCTTTCCTTGTTAGAGACTTCCTCTCAAGTGATTTGGCATACCATCAAATGCAGTTATGATGCTGCAGATGCCTCCTCTAGGGTTGCTGCTTTTGGTTCTGCGATGTTGTAGTCTTGGCTTAGGTTTCAACCTTTGCCTGATGATATCAAGGCTAAATTGATGGATGCCCCTCTTGATAATAAGCTTCTGTGAAACTGCTGCTGATTTATTTAAGTCCCTTCAGGATAAAGAAAAGGCCTTGCAGGGACTTAAACATGTCTTTGTCTCTCCTGTGCCTAAATTCCAAAGGAATTACCCCCAACAATCCTGCCTTTGTTCACGGGCAATCTTGTCTTTCTTCTCAAAGTGAAAAGAGTGGCAAAAGGCCTCCTCCTGCTAAGGCTACTCAGACTTTATGGATTCAGAAGTTTTCCTTTCCTAAAAAAACAGGGACTATGTGACTATCCATCTCTTCCCAACCAAATTCCTCTTTCTCTTTGCCTTTCTCTTTCTTTTCCTATCTGGCTTCATATTACTCAGGATTTGTGGGTCCTTTCCATCATTCGCCAGGGGTACTTCATGGTGCTGAAATCCCATCCTCCTTTTATGGATATTCCTCAGCCACCTCAGGAACAACTTCCCCTTTTCCCAGAGGTGATTCAAGAACTTTTGACTTAAGGTACGATCCAGGAGATACCTGTGTCCCAAAGGGGGAGAGGATTTTACTCCAGAATGTTTCTAGTACCCAGAAAATAAGGTTCTTGGAGACCTATTCTAGACCTCTCTCATCTAAACAACTTTCTGAAGGTACCCACCTTTCGATTGGTGTCCCTTCAAACTCTGTTTCCTCTTCTCTTCTCTCTGGCCTATATGGTATTGCTGGATCTCAAGGATGCTTATCTTCATATTCCCATACATTCTCTTTTCAGGAAGTTTTACATTTCTCTGTTGCTTCCTGGCATTTTCAGTTCTCTGTTTTCCCTTTGGCCTTTCTACTGCCCCAAAGGTATTCATCAAATGCCTTGCTCCTGTCATTGCCTTTTGCAGGCTTAAAGGGATCCAAGTATTTCCTTACTTGGATGACCTTCTGATTCAGGCCTTCTCTTCAGAGATCCTGTTGCTAAATCTCAAGTTTGTAATCTCTCATCTTCAAAACATAGAGTTCACAATAAATTACACAAAGTCTTCTCTAAGACTTTCTCAGGATCAAGTCTTTCTGGGTTGCAGGATTCAAGCGGCATCTATGTTGGCATCCCTGTCTCCTCCCAAAGCCTTAACTCTAATTTCCTTCTACCAAACTCTTCTCCCTCTCGCATCTCTTACAGCCAGGGAGTTTCTGAAAGCTCAGGGTTTCATGGCATCCACCATTCCTATGCTTCCACTGGCCAAACTCCACATGAGAAATTTTCAGTGGTATCTGAAATTAGTTTGGCTTCAACATGCTCTTCCCTTAGATTTTGTAGTTCCTCTTCTACCTTGTCTAAAGAAGGAACTCCACTGGTGGATTCAGCAGTTGTCTCTAAATCCAGGGCTATCTATTCATCTTCCTCTTCCCTCTCAGGAACTCTTCACAGACACTTCAGATGGGGGATGGGGGCAATCTTTGGTTCCCTAAAAGCACAGGGATTATGGTCAACTCTCCAGAAGAAGAAGCACATCAGTATCAGGAAGATGACAGCTCTTCTGCTGGCTCTTCAGACCTTTCATACCCTCTTCTCTCCAGGGCCTCTCTAGGTATTTACAGACAATACCACAGTGATATGGTATATAAACAAAAAGGGAGGGACAAGATCCTATCTCCTTTGTCGGTTGGCTCTCCTGACTTGGGATCTATTTGTCCAGTATCAAGTAACTCTTCAGGCAGTGCACATCCCTTCAGGTCAGAACATTGTGGAAGACAATCTGAGCAGGTCCTTAACTCAGTCCCATGAATGGATGCTTCACAGGGATGTGTTTCTGGACATACCTCCCAACCATACCGATTTACTCGGTTTTTATCAAGTTTTGGGGTCCAAATGAAGGGGTGTCACGATTCCCAAGTGGTACCCCTTCATTTCTGATTTATTTCCCTTTTTGTTTTCAATTTTCGCATTGTCAGCGCTGATGTCATCACGTGCACGATGACGTCAGTGCTGTCAGGGCTACCAGCCAGTCGGAATTGAGCTGAGGGAGCTCACATCATTTCCGGTTGGCCGCAAATGTGAGCAGGAAGAGTATATGGTGAGAGAAGCTCTATGGAATCAGAATTGAGCTGCAGGATTATATATGCGAGTGAGAGAGAAGCTGTTCCGAATGTGAGCGGGAAGAGTGCAGAGCTTTTATGGATTATATATGCGAGCGGAAGAAGCTGGGATCAGTTGTTTGGCCACAAATGCGAGTTATGGAGAGAGCTAATGGCTCATAAGGTATGAAGAACTCCAATTTGAGTGCTTTATGGAGAGAGAAAGGTGTGTGTGTGTGTGTGTGTGTGTGTGTGTGTGTGTGTGTGTGTGTGTGTGTGTGTGTGTGTGTGTGTGTGTGTGTGTGTGTAGTCTTTGCAGAAACACCCTCCTTTCTGCCAACAAACATTGCTAGGCTCTAACTCTTCATTGGAGACCTTTTTTCTATATAATTTCAGCTGCTGATACTTAGCAGACTTGCTGCAAAAATAAACTGCATGCTGTTTCTTCTCTCACCTTAATACATCCCGTCACCCCCCCCTTACGTGTTTTTTTATGGAGTGGTCCAGTTTCTTTGCATTGTGTCTGTGGCAGCCTGCTCTGACATCCATGGCATATTAAACCAGGCTTCTTTATACATGCTACCACCCTGCTTTGCATATATTTCTTACTTAATGTGAGGATTTACGCACTACTTGCACCTAAGTAGGAAGGCCACTGACAAAACATCTTGTCTCTATCGTCCATTTGTTCAACAATTGTTTTTTTAAAACCTGATAAAATAATATTTGTTTTGGAAGCAGGAGAAAAGTACAGACTCTTTTTGACGTCTCCAGAGAATCCTGAAGACGAAAGAGTGAGCCAGGAGCTTTCTTTCACTGGTGTTACCGGAACAACACAGGGGCTATAGCTAACCAGAGATGAAGGACTTCTTGAATGAAGCTTTCATCCCTCTAGCAATCCCTTGCAATGACCACCTATATTGAGTAAAAGTGCCACCCGTTGACGAAAATCCTGGAAAGTTTGTTGTTTCCTTTCTCAACTCAATCTCTTTGTCATTTCCTTCTTCTCTGGTTTGTCGCTATGGAATGTGTGGACATTACAATGTCTTTAACTTCAAAGGCTCAGTTTGTTGTGGATTAAAGGTCCTAATGCTCTAAGGAACCCGGCAGGGGTTGACAATCTCAGGATACATATCGCTGACTTTTGGAGTAATTTAAGGTGAACAGATTCTTGGAAGTAAACTAATTGGCTGTGCAGGAGTTTTAAGGCTATGGGTTGCTGCAGTGGCAGGTGTACCCTTATTTTCATCTGTGGCATGCAACTGGTAAGTGATGTTTCATTACTTCTTCAGCGCAGCTTGGAGCAAGGTATCAAGCACTCTGTCTATTGATAGAGGATTAAACCGCAAGCATATGGTTAACACACTTCAGAGATCGAAATCAATACATCCAGCACTGTTATTATCTGCATTTAATCATATACTTAGTTCATCTTTTGCCTGGTCTGCAAATGGCTTACTAACTTCTTCACAGGGGTAGCTTGTGGTGGTTGTGATGGTGTGTGTGTGTGTGGGGGGGGGGGTAGTTTACATAAAGCATTGATACTACTTTGCAAAGTTCCTTTTCTTTAAGGCCACTGAAAAGGTTTGCCATTAATGTGGCAAATGTACTTAGCAACAAGCATGCATGCCTGGTGTTATTGCTTTCGAATGTGCTTTCATACAGTTTTGTTTCTGAGTTGATGTATTCATTTTCCAGAAGTTTGTTTGCCTTTTTACTGAGGTTTGATTTGCTGAAATGTAATGACTTAGACTGCCCTGTTTGTTCTAAAGAGAATGCTATTTTATAGCGCACACTCTATTTATATGAGTGTGCATTGGTTAATGTGGCCAATAGTCTCTCCCTGGTGTTCTTGTACAATACTGCAGTCCAGCTTCATGACTTAGTTGAATACTATTAGTAGCAGTTATTGTCTGTACTCCATGGCTTTCTCAAATTTGTCGATGACAAAATATTATTTTCTACTAATACCTACAGCAAGTCTGGCGTATTTATACAGTTCATGAAATGTAATGCTCTACCTTGTATTCTGTGCTTTGTCTAACTTTTGCATGACTGCCTTTCTTCTGACTCTGTTTCTCCCTCTCTCTCATTTATCATCAGTTCTGACACCTATTATTAGCAATTTATTGCAGGTTTTGTTGTTTAATGATTAACAAAATAAACCCACTCTGGTTTAATTTCTCTGTTTTCTCTCCATGTCCTCCCTTTAAAACATGTTCACCATTTCAAAGAGGAAGAATTAATTAGTATTTAAGCATCTCTTGATACCTGACAGACTTACTACCTCACTTTCTTTAAAACTCACACTGTTTTTCCTTTTTGGACGATGCCCGCAAACATCCATTTTCCATCAAATCATTTATATCCATTGTAATCTTTATCAGTCTGTGCATGTAATGCACACATTAGTGTTTCTGGTAAATAGGGCAAAATAGCCAGGTAATGGGACATCAGAGTGGCTGCTGGGGGACTCTGGTGCCATATTTTGGTTGCCTGTTCTTCAGTTTGCATTTGAAAGTTGGCATCCCACAATTCCACTAGAGTGGGTGGGGTTATGTAATTATGTATGCAAATCAGATGTTAATCAACATACAGATCTGTACCTATTTTTCATGGGCCTTGTCCAGATTTTTGATGTTTCTAGGTTGAGAGGTATGTTTCTGGACATTGTCCACCAGTGAGTATTCCTCAAGTAGATCTCTCTGCCACCCCTCTGAACAAGCAATTTCCTCAGTTTAGTCTCAGAGTCTCAGGTCCTCTGCTGTGGAAGGTGGACCACCCTATCATTTTCTTGGAAGGGGATGTTTCTTTATGCATTCCTTCCCCCTCCACTCATTCTGAAAGTCCTGTGCAAAATTCAACAGGACACTTCCAAAATCTTGTTGGTGACTACCTTTTGGCCACAACAGCATTGGTTCCCTTTTCAACTGCATCTGGCCAGGGGCAATCACCACAAGTTACCTCAGAGGGTGGGTCTACTCACACAAGATAAGGAACCTCTCATCCATTCCCACCTATCCACTCTTCAATTGACACTGTGGGTGATAGGATTTTGATTCCTCATAGATACGTTTTACTGAAGACGTGCTGAGGGTCCTGCAGGAGGCCAGGAAACCCAATACTGGGAAATCTTACTAATCCAAATAGAAGACGTTTTCTGTTTGGTGTCTCTCTCATAACATGGACCCACTAACTGTGGATGTCCCTCTGTTGCTCTCTTATTTATGTGAGTTGCTCACTACTGGTTTGGTTTATTGTCAAAGGAAAAAACTTCAAAGACCAATTCACGTAAGGTTCAAGTATGGCACCCTTTATTAACTTGCAGCAAGGAGACAAAGCATGCAGGCAAAATGATTTGTCTAAATTACTAGTGAGCAGTATGCTACTTTTATACAGTTCTATGAAATGTTACTATTCTATTGTTGACGTAGTTAGACACAGCTTTCTGTATTACTCTACAGAAAATTTTACTTAGATTTCCTGCTGACATGTTCAGATTTAAAACTCACTATGTGTTACATAGAAAATGTTACTTAGATTTCCTGCTGACATGACTGGATTATTGTTGATTTACAAAAACATTTGAGAAAAACAACCTGGCCTTGGGGCTTATTTTTAGCCCACCACAATCTTTCAATTCTTCAGTTGTGCAGTTCTAATATATATGTGTTACATTTTGCCTAGATTCAAGGTACATTTCTAGCTTAGGTACAAGTAATGCTGACTACAGTTTATACTTTCAAGCAGCCTTTGTTTTCATTATCAATAGCTTCAGCGCTGTGTACTTTCTCATGGCATAAGCAGAAAATCAATAACTCTTTGTTAAGTCTCATGACACTAGTAGAGATGAAACACTTATTATTATTTTCATGACATTAACAGAAATCAAATGCTTCTTGTTAATTTCCATGGCATAAGCAGATCATAGCTGCGCATGTTTTCATGACATAAACAGGATTGGAATGTGCAGATTCATGCAGTGTGAACAGAATAAATGTATTAACCCTTTTAAACCTCGAATGCACTAAGCATGCATATTACTAATACATATTTTTCTAACATTTCCCCCCTTTTAATACTTTTATTCTACTTTCAAAATAAGCATAAACAGTTTTTTTTTCTTCCCCTAACCTCTTCCTACTCAGGATTTGCAGTTAAGAGAGTCATTCAGTTTAAACTTATGAAAGCATTTTCAATTTTTCAACAATTCTTCAAGTTCAGCACCTTGGTATAAGGTTTCTGAAACTGACATGTCTATAAAGTCTTTAATCAGTCTTTTCATGCAGGGGATGCAGCAGCACACACATACCATCAGCAGGATCATTCCTACACAGATGGCAATCAAGATGTTCATTAGGATACTGCCCCACCCCCCAAACAATCTCTGGAAAAAGTCCGTCAATGGATTTGGTCCTGGCTTGGTCATAGCCGACACCTGCTGAATTACCTCAAGGTGATTGTCTATCTCGTGTTTGTGGTCAGGAATATGCGAACAGCACTCTTCCTGGATTAAAGCGCAAGTACCTCCTCTCACCACTAGGGTGAAGTCAAGAGCCATGCAGTTTTGAAGCACTACAGTTCTCATGGCAGTCAGTTCATCAGTCACCAATTCTAGAGTGGAAAAGGTTGCATTGCTCATTATTTCGAGAAGTTTACACAGTTTTCTCAGTTCCCAGATTGATTTCGTCACTCCATATGCTGGCAATACACCTGCCCACGAGATGATGGTATCACCCAAGTCCATATGTGACAGTCCATTTTCCCTAGGCTCACAGCATGATGGTTTTTCCAGCCCGCATTGATTTTCCCCACTGGGTTGACAGGTTTCTTGATTTCTCATCGAACATTCCGAATTTTCCCCTGAGTTAAAACTGCTGTGTGTCGTATGGCCAGAACCAAGTACCCCAAATAACAACTGCTGGACCAATTCTCAGGTAACCACCTATATGCTTTCCTACCACATACAAAGTAGCAATCTTCTACTTTGGTAGTAACTTTACTATGTCCTGGCTCTGGATGAAACATTTTTTTATCAACTATAATCACTTGTTTATAGAGGTCAGCATTATGTTTTACTTCATCAGTTGTCCTATGCATCAGTTCAAAAAATGAATCATAGCTTGTGTTGCAATAGGAACCTGTGTTGTCAGTTTTATTGTAGCATCTATAGGGAACAGTGACATTGCAATTGCTCCAACCCACCTGAACTGTATCATTTTTGTAAAAACACACAGTCCCCTTCTGTCGAACAGACAAGTGCAATGCTACTTTATCTTGTGATGTGACATCTGATGTATCATAGACTAAGTTTTCCCAGGTCTTGTTGGCTCCTAGGGGGACTGAAGTTAACAATAACCCCTGTATGCTGTTGGCAAGCTGTGCAAATCCAGCAATTCAAAACATTGAAGGTCTCAGCATACACATATTTGATTGCCTGGTAAGTGTTGAAGTTTGGGTGCCACTCTACGTGCAACTCTCCACGTTTATTCAGTTCAGTTTGTGTGGCTGGGAAAAGGAATGGCCACAACAAAAAGATTATTGTCACTAGTACAGTCAACAGGATGATTATGCAATACTTCTGAGGAAACTGTTGTTCTGCATTTCTGTTTTCTCCGACTCTTCCGAATAGGTACATCTGGATCTTACTGGATCCTGTCATCTTTATTTCAGACATGCGTTCTTACTCTCTGCCCTAATAGGACCTTCAGCACCGATGGTTTCTATGGTTTCTTCAGTGGGGTTGAGACGGATCAGTCCTATTGATCTGACCCCCCTTTGTAGCCAGACTTTGTGCTGAGGGCCCCGATGGAGAGGTAAGATTTTTGTCCAGTTCAAAGTTCTTAACTAGTTTGCAGTGCATCAGGTGGATCCACGAAGCTCGCTCTGCTATCTTGACTGCAGTGGGTGTCGAAAGAAGCACCTGGTATGGACCTTCCCACCTTGGTGATGACCAGTTTTTCTTCTTTATATTCTTCACCCACACCCACTCCCCGGGGATCACTGCCACTTCTGATGTTTCGGTTTGTTCTTTATCTGAAACAGAATTTGACTGCAACAGATGTTTAGAATTCATGACTTTTCTCATATATTCAGCTAGTGTATAATCAGCTTCCTGGTCTGCGGGCATGAGAAGTTTCCACTGGGGTGTATAATAAGCCCTTCCAAATATTTTCTCAAAAGGAGTCAATCCTTTTGCAGTCAGAACAGTTCTCATGCTCAACAGTGCCAGGGGTAAACAATACAACCAATTCTTCCCTGTCTCAGCTATTAACTTTCTTAATTTATTCTTTAATATACCATTATGCCTCTCAACTAGCCCTGCAGATTGCGGATGGTATGCACAATGATTTTTTAAAGAAATGCCAAAATGCTTACTTAACTGCTGTATGGTTTGGTTTACAAAGTGTGTACCGTTGTCACTGTAGATCCTTTCCGGAATGTCGAATCTAGGGATGATTTCTTTGACAAGTACTTTTGCTACCGTGGCTGCATCTGGATTTTTTGTTGGAAAGGCTTCCACCCATCTGGAAAACATATCTGCAATGACAAGACAATACTTCTTATTTTCACACTTGTTCAATTCTATGAAATCCATACAGATAGTGTGAAATGGATATGGTGGTGTAGGGAAACTCCCTTGCTTGGGCTTTAACACCCCTTGTGCATGATGTTTGTTACAAATTTGGCACATCAAACAAAATTTTTAAGAGTAGTTTGTAAATCCGTACGTTGTGAACACCTGGTTCACCAGCTGTAATATCCCCCCTGTTGAGACATGGCACTGCCCATGGCTCAACAAAGCTGCATATCTAAACAAATTAGATGGTAGTATCAGTTTCCCTTCTTTAGAGATGTACAGCCCCTTTTCGAGAATTGCTCCTCGTTTTACCCATCTTTGTTTTTCAGCTTGTGTAGTGAGTGTCTGCATTGTTTTTAACATTTCTAAGTCTAAAATCTCAGAGGGTTGTAATTCCTCATTTAAAAGAAATACTTCTGTAGCTGCTTGTTTTGCAGCTGTATCAGCTCTTGCATTACCTTTTGAAATCCTATCTTGTTGCTTGGTGTGAGCTGTGCATTTACAAATGGCTACTTTCTGAGGTAACTGAATAGATTCTAAAAGATCTAGAATAAACTGTGCATGATTTATAGGTTTGCCAGTAGATGTTATCATTCCTCGGTTTTTCCACTGTTGCGCAAAAACATGTACAGTAGAAAAAGCGTACTGGCTGTCAGTAAAAATGTTTACACATTTACCCTTTGCTAAGGTACATGCCCATGTCAAGGCAATCAATTATGCTGCCTGTGCAGATAAGTTGTGTGGTAAAGGTTTTGCTTCTATAATCTCAGTGTCAGAAACTACTGCATATCCTACTAGGTTCTGTCCTGCAGGACCCCTTTTGCACGAACCATCCACGTAGTATGTCACCTCGGCATCATCCAAGGGGACATCCATGAGATCTTTTCTAGGTAGTGTCTTTTGCTCAATTACCTGCAGGCAGCGGTGTGGTGTGCCATCTGTAGGGGTTGGGAGTAAGGTAGAAGGGTTCAAAGTCATGCATCGTTCAATTGTCATGTGAGGTTGGCTCAACAATATAGTCATACAGGAAAGATGCCTAGCAGGGGAAAGATATGCCACCTTCTCTTGCAGTAAAACAATCGCGACTGCATGAGGCACTCTCAAAGTGAGAGGGTGGAATAAAACTACTGAGGCCGAAGCCTGTACTGCCATTGCAGCTGCAGCTACTGCTTTTACACAGTGGAGTAAGGACCGTGCCACTGGGTCTAGTTGTGATGAATAGTAAGCAATGGGGCGTTGCTTGTCCCCATGCTGTTGTGTTAACACTGATGTCATATAACCTTGCTTACAATCTACAGTTTGGAAAAAACGTTTATGATAGTTTGGTAATCCTAAAACTAATGAGGATGCTATTAATTGCTTCAGTTTGCAGAAAGCAGATAATGCTTCTGGTGATTGTAATAAATCCTGTGTTGCCATAGGCTTCTTATATATGAGGTCAGTCAGAGGTGCAGATTCCAAAGCATAGTTTGGAATCCAGTTCCGGCAAAAATTAGTTGTACCCAGGAAGAACATAATTTCCTTCTTGGTAGTAGGTTTTGGTGCTTGTAATATTGTTACTTTTCTGTCCTCATCTAATGTTCTACCTTCCTTGGATATTACATATCCCAGGTATTTGACTTGTTTTTTCCAAAGCTGTAGTTTATTTTTATTTACCTTATGTCCTTCAGCGGCTAAGAATCATAATAGCGCTATGGTATCTTCTCTACAATCTTGCTGGGTGGGGGCCGCCAGCAAGATGTTGTCAACATAAAGTAAAATCTGACTGCCTCTTGGTGGGGTGAATCCCACCAAGTTGCTTGCCATTTCTTGTGAGAATATTGTTGGACTTTCACAATACCCCTGTGGTAGTCGCGTATATGTATACCTTTTCCCCTGAAATGTGAATGCAAACCAATACTGGCTGTGAGGGTGTATCGGTATCGAAAAGAAAGCATTGCTGATGTCTACCACAGAAAAATATTTCTGTTGAGGTTTTAAATCATTCAACAGGGTGTGTGGGTCTGGCACCGTAGGTGCCCTTGGTATTACTGCATCATTTACAGCTTGTAAATCTTGGACCATACGCCATTCTCCATTTACTTTTTTAACGGGAAATAAGGGTGTATTACATGGTGAATCGGGAGATTCTACCAGTATTCCCCCTTTAAGTAAGGCTGCTATAATAGGCTTTATTCCTGCCTCTGCATCTTTTCTTAAGGGATACTGTCTTTTTTGTGGTCTGAATGCTGACTTTGGTGTGATAGTTACTGGTCCCGCTGTACGAATACGTCCTACATCTGATTTTCCTGTTGACCAGAGAGTCTCTGGTATATTCTGTAAGGCATTCTCTTCCTCCTTTAATAGGAGTACTAATCAGCTGTCCTTGCTAGACTGCAAGTGCACGGCTGGGTGGGTCTGTGTTATCCAATTCAGCTTCTGTATTTGTATTCCCTGTTCTGACAGTTCTAATTCTGTCTGTTTCTCCCATCTCGTGACTTTTTCTCCTAGGTATGCCCATTCTATGTTTTTGTTCTTGGTTAAGCTAACATGTGGTAATCGATTAGATTTATACAGTGTAAAGAACTCCTGGGGCAATGAACAGCTGGCTACACTGTTCCCTTCTGTGTCCCAGTACAGGTTATGCAATATCAATCTATTTGTATGATTTTTAAACAATTCTTGCTCATATTCCTTATCAGGTCCTGGTGTGTTACAATAATACAGGGTGAAGTGCAACAGGTGTTGCTTATCAATGTCAAGGGAGGGGAACTTGCTGATGGCTACATTCATTAATTCTTCAGTCACAGTCCCTGGACCAGTCGTAACCAAGTCCTGGCTGTACCAATAAAACATTTCACCCTCCGATTGCACTGTAAAGGTATCAATTTGTCGCTGTGCTTCCATACCCTGCATGGTTGGGACTACTGCTATACCAAATAGTTGCATGAGGTCTCTGCCCAAGAGGTTTACTGGGCATTTTGCAGAAACAACAAGTTTGCTTTTCTGAGTCAATCCTGAAACTGGATCAGTTATTGCAATATTACGGGAGAGGGGCTCCCGATACAGCTGTCCATTAGCTGCTTTTACCAGTATGTAATCAGGTGACTCCATGTTTTCTGGTAGTCTGGAGGGATGTATCAGGGTTCGTGATGCCCCTGAGTCACACAAGAATTTGACTTCCCTTCCTTCTACCAAGAGTGTAACTTCTGGTTTTGTGTCTGCTAAATAGAGCTCCAAGCTTAATAAAGCTAGGTCTAATATTTCATTTTCTTCATTATCACTAACTTCTTGCACTTCCTCTATCTCTTCTGTCACATCCTCTACTCCCTCTATCACATTCTCATTTGTCCTTTCTTCGCTATCCCCTTCTAGTGATTCCTGACTACCATATAGTCAGTCCTCACCCTCCTTGTCTTCCATGGTTGCCTTCTTGTTTTTCCTGCAATCCTTTGCCAAGTGTCCCTTTTTACCGCATTTGAAACATTCACCCCTTTTCTTTCTCCCTTCAAAGTCCTCTGATCGTTGATCAGATTGTTTGTTTCCCTGTGCATTTTTCTTGCCCTTTTTCCTGGAATGTACTACATAGCCTTCTGCTCCATCTTCTACAGAAAATACTTGAGCTTTCTTTTTCTTTTTGCTATTAAAATGCCTTTCGACATGCCTAGCATATTCAAGTAATGACTGTAACCTGCTTGTAAGATGGTCTACCATGTGTTTTGTAATAAAACTGCTTATAGGTGCAATACTGCCCTTTAAAAATGCATTCTTTAACTGCTGTTCATATGGGGAATCTTGTGTTTGATCTTCAGGAACCTGCATTCCACAGTGGTTATTAAAACATTCTAATAGTCTGGCATAATACCGGTCAATAGTTTCACCTTCTTGTTGGATGCATTGATTAATGCAAGTCCAGTCTGCCCTAGGCTTCCATTTTTCAGAGATGCGGTCTGTAAGACCTTTTACTCTGTTGTCTAATTCTGCGCTGCTATGTGGGAGGGGTCTTTGTGCAATGTCACAGGGATTCCAGTTGCCATTAATCATGTGCCAATCTGGCCCCACAATTTGTCTAACTACTTTTTCTACCTCTTCTCCATTTAGGTTATAACTCAGCCTCATTCCTTGCAAATCTTCTGAGAATTTTCTAAAATTAACTTTTGGATGGGGAATTCCCTCAGTGGCTTTCCGGATATCTTCCAGAGTCCAAGGCCTATACACTAAAATAGTTGGGTCCTGATTGGCTTGACCTGCCTGAGGGTTGGGTACTTCTATAAGTGGACATATTTCTTCTTCACTCATAGATCGTGAATTCTTAACCATTTGATATAACTCAATGCCTTAATTTGAGTTACCTGCCCTTGTTCGAGACCTGATCCCGATGGGATCTCTAATAAATGGTTTTACTTTTACAATGTCTCTATTTTCAGTGACAACAGGATATCGTGGGGGTGGACTAACCTGTTCACTTGCTTCATATTCTGGTAAGGCAGGCGGAGGGGCTGATGCTATTACTAAGTTATTGTCCTCCTTATCTAAAAACATTGTTGTTGAATTTTTGTTCTTTTGTTCCGTACGGTTTACTTCCTCAATCCACCTGTGTGCCTGAGGAATTCCTAATTTGTGTTGCTTTTTTACCCGACCTTTGGAATCGGTTTTGAGCTGTTTGACAAGTTTGATAAGCGAGGATTTTTCTAATTTCCCGTCAAATTCATATTTATTAACCTATTTTGAATAATATTTAATATTGTCGGCACACTGCGACTGCATGTATTTTGCATCTTCTGTTAACAGCGGATTTTGGGGTCTTTTTGTGCAATTATTACCCATTTTGTTCTACCCTTTTGATCGTTACGTAACTTCTCTTATTTTTAACGTGGTACCACGGATTTTGTTATAGTCTCTTCAGAATGACTGCCTACTTATTCTGTTTCTCCTGATCTATGACAAGACAGTAATCTTTTCTGTCTCTGACTTGTAAGCAAAAATACAGTCTTGACAAAAACAGTACAAATCTGGTCCCTGATCTAAAACAGAAAACAGAGAAAAGTAGATTCACCTTACCTGAGCCTACGTGATTGATCACCAATTCGGAGACCCATCCTTCAGTCGCAGATCAGAAAGTGGCTGGCCTCTTTTCTACGACAATTCAGTTGGAGAGCTTTTCAAATAAGAAGAACCGATTTGGTTTCTTCCCAGTACGGTTTCAACCACCTGGCCCGTCTGATGCGAGGTGAAGAGAGGGCTCCGGCTCGAAGGACCAATCTGTCAAAGGAAAAAACTTCAAAGACCAATTCACGTAAGGTTCAAGTATGGCACCCTTTATTAACTTGCAGCAAGGAGACAAAGCATGCAGGCAGAATGATTTGTCTAAATTACTAGTGAGCAGTATGCTACTTTTATACAGTTCTATGAAATGTTACTATTCTATTGTTGACGTAGTTAGACACAGATTTCTGTATTACTCTACAGAAAATGTTACTTAGATTTCCTGCTGATATGTTCAGATTTAAAACTCACTATGTGCTACATAGAAAATGTTACTTAGATTTCCTGCTGACATGACTGGATTATTGTTGATTTACAAAAACATTTGAGAAAAACAACCTGGCCTTGGGGCTTATATTTAGCCCACCATAATCTTTCAATTCTTCAATTGTGCAGTTCTAATATATATGTGTTACATTTTGCCTAGATTCAAGGTACGTTTCTAGCTTAGGTACAAGTAATGCTGACTACGGTTTATACTTTCAAGCAGCCTTTGTTTTCATTATCAATAGCTTCAGCGCTGTGTACTTTCTCATGGCATAAGCAGAAAATCAATAACTCTTTGTTAAGTCTCATGACACTAGTAGAAATGAAACACTTCTTAGTATTTTCATGACATTAGCAGAAATCAAATGCTTCTTGTTAATTTCCATGGCATAAGCAGATCATAGCTGCACATATTTTCATGACATAAACAGGATTGGAATGTCTCTAGTAGCTGTGCAGATTCATGCAGTGTGAACAGAATAAATGTATTAACCCTTTTAAACCTCGAATGCACTAAGCATGCATATTACTAATACATATTTTTCTAACATTTATTCTTCTATTAAGGCCCATTTATCAGCTATATATGCTTGTCTGCCTTTATCTCCACCTTCAGCTTCTAGATTTGAGGCTAAATAATTCCTTAAAGGGATCCTTCATATTAGATCTCCCAGGAAGCCTGTTCCTCCTTCCTGGGATCTGAACTTTGTTTTGAAAAAGTTGACTTGGGTTTCTTTTCAGCCTGCTGCTTTAGCTTCTTTGTAACATTGTTCTTGGTAGATGGTTCTTCTATTAGCCATTATATCTGCCAGATGGATGTCTGAGTTGCAAGGCCTTATGGCCTGTCCTCCTTTTTTGTTTTTTCATAACGACAGGGTGTCTTTGCATACTAATCTTTTATGCCTAAAGTGGTTAATGAGTTGTCACTTAGTCAAATAATTTGCCTACCTTTTTCCCTTGTCCACACTCTACCAGTGAGAGGGTGCTACATACCTTCGATGAGCATAGACAACTCAGATTTAATGTGGATACTCTATTAGGAAATCTGATCAGTTATTTGTTTCCTTTCATCCTAGATCCTTAAGATTAGCTGTATCCAAGCAAACTATTTTGTCTTGGAATTCAAAGGCTAGTTCCTTTTGTTATAACTTTCATGGAAAGAGCCTTCCTTTTCCTGTAATGGCTCATGCTACTAGAGCTATGGCTTCTTCTGGAGCTTTTTTCAAAGGGTTGGATACTACCTCTATTTTAGAAGCAGCTACCTGGACATCTATGCATACCTTTACCAAGCACTACAAGTTGGAGGGCATCTCTAGAGCTACAGCTGGTTTTGCTAGGGCCATTCTCCCTGGTTTCATAGAGAGCTCTACTGCTCCTTCCTGCTCCTCCCAGGTTTCCTCTTGAGCTTTGGCACTCTCTCATACATAAGGAGTAATGCAACAGTGAATTTAAGGACATAGTACTGTAGTGATGTGATGGGTGAAGGTCCTAAAACATCTTTTGTTATCAGATTATTAGAGTTTTGTTTAACCCATAACGATTTTAGGTACAACAATAGGATTTATTTACAAAAAAAAAGGTACAGCGATGGGTGCATCTTATGCACCTAGTTATGTTATCTTGTACATGGGTTATTTTGAGAAATTGTTTATATATAATATTAATTTTGGAAAACAAAAACTATTTGTTATAAGAGATGCATTGATGATCTTTTTTTTTGTATGTAAGGGCCAACCATCTGATTTTGAACATTTCATTTCTGAATTGAACACTAATTTCCATGGACTAACATTTATCAAGGCTATGGGTAATACTAAGATATAGTTTCTGGATGCTGAATTTTATTTAGGGAATGACCACAGTATACAGTTTAGACCATTTAGAAAATTGACAGCAGTCAATAACTTTTTGTTTGCAGGGAGCATGCATCCCCCACATTTGTTGAATTCACTTCCGTTAGGAGAATTCAAGCGGATTGTTAGGAATACTTCTGAAGACAAATTAAAAAGGCATTTTCTTTTGTAAAGTAGGAATAGGTTGTTATAGACGGGATATAATAGAACACTATTGGATGATGCAGTACATCAGGTTTTGTCTGGTTTAACAAGGGACCATGGAGGTCAATAAAAAAACATGTGTGTATGAATTTAAAGCCTAACTGTACAGCCAATGAATTATTTTTTGTGTCAAAAAATTCATCATTTTCAAACATAATGAGGAATGTGCTACAAGATTTGTTGCATGTTGTTTGCTTGGATGATATGGTGGGTGATTTATTCCCAGGGAAGATAAGATTTTCTTATGGGAGATACCTTAACATGAAGGAACTGCTCAACAGACCCCTTTGGAATAATGAGAACCATAAGGTGGGCACTTATGCCTGGGGGAGATGCAAAGTGTGCAAGTTTGTTAAAAATGTGTCAGGTACTTTAATTAATGGTAAAAATTTTGAAAATAATAACAGATTTTCTTGCAACTCTTGCAAAGTTGTGTACATAATAGGATGTGGATGTACTCCTTCCTGTAAAGTGGTACATTGGTCAAACAAAGAGGGCAGTGAAAGTTAGAATATTAGAACATTTGGGGGACATAAGGAACTACAATTATAGTAGTCCAGTGGGCGAACATTTTTTGCAGGTGTCATGGAGGGAACAATAGTACATTCTTTTTCAGTGTACTTGCTAGTGCCTTCCACATGAGAGGTGGTGATTTAAAGTACAAATTACATGGTTTAGAAAGTAGATTAATTTTAAATTATGGTACTTTACACCCCAGAGGATTAAATTTAGAGGCAAATATCACCATATGATCTTGTTTATAAAATGCTGCTATGATTATATGTTTTAAAAAAAAGTGGGTTGAATGCTGTCACAGGTTTCTGGTGTATTTAATGACAATTTTAAAATAATGCTTTAAAAATGCTTTAAAGTTATTTTATTTAAAACACAATTGATTTATTGAACAACTGTATAATTGTTTGATTGATGGAATTGTCTATTTGGATGGTTCACTTGGTATATAAAAAAGTTTGTGTGCATCATGTAAATTATCCTTGAAGGCGAAAAGTCGAGGTGCCAGATGCTTGTTTGGTACTAATACATTTTCAACACCATCTGTGTTTTGTTTTTTATTTTTATTTCATTGTGCAAGTTTTTTTGTGCATAACAGTAGATGTCCTTGCCTTCACTGTTGCAGTATTCAATCCCTCCCTCCTTCCCCCCTACTTCTTTGTCTTCCTAGATGTTCAGGTCAGCTCCTGGGGTTTCCTTACACTGATGTTCCTATTGGGGCAATCAGTTCTAAGGATAGTACACCAGGGCGTCACTTTTATGGTCCTCACAATGAGGGGACTATACGTGTGATGTCCAGTGAGCCATAAAACCTTAATAGGCTTTTGATATACTAGCCAATGTCAGTCTTTCACAGCAGGGAAAACCCATACGTGAAGGCAAGGGCATTTAATGTTATGGTAACATTTTACACCACTGTACTTTATGGGTATAGCTCCCCTAAAGTAGATTGTGAGACCTAAAACTGTGTCCCTTTTATTTTGCCATTTCTGCATTCCTTACCAAAGCCATAATGTCTGTCACACTTGCCTGACAGACAGATGTTAAACAGATTCAAATAAAAACCACTTGATTCAAACCCTTGCCAGTCATGCTATAAACTCTACAGAGCTGTGTATTAACTGTGTCTGCCACATGAGATAGTAATGAAGGTTATCCCAAATAACACAAATCAAAGTGTGAAGTAAGAAAGAGCTTTTGAGGAAAATTTATCCAATACAAATTTGACTCAGTGATGAAAAAGAGGTAGCTGTGTTAATGTGCACACAACTGTTAACAGTCTAATATCAGTGTTGGTTGGCTACACCTCTAATTTCCATCAACATTATTTTGTACACATGCAGTCCCAGATTCAAACCACAGTCTCAATGCTTAGATATGCTATACAAGGCTGTATTAACTGCAGGTGCCACACGAGCACTCTCACCACAAGAATCACAGAACACCTATTTCACTGTCAAAAAATACCCAATGGGTCTAAAGGTGTTTGTCCGACATGAAAAATGGATGGCAATAAGTTGATGTAATCTTGTATGTGTCACCTCAGTACTCTGGCATAATGATGTCCTTTTTAAAATTGAACAGCCACATATGTAAGTCCACAAACTAACAAAAAAGGTATTAAGCATATGGGCCACAGGTGAGGTTTTAACATAACTGCAATACACAACCTATGTGAAGTGATGACAACATACTGCTGTGTTGCAAAAATGTTGTTTGGGGTAAAAAGTGATGGCTGACACCACTTCCACTGTAATTGTATACATGACTGACAACTACGGTTTATGTCATTCATACATAGCACTATACTGACACACACTGATAATGCTCAGTCACTATGGGGTTTGAACACCTACCTACGTGACCACATAAGCTACAAGATATTGTGTAGCCTGAATGCACCACAGGAGAAGTCTTACTCAAACTGCGAGATACTGCGCATTTGAAGGCATTACATCATCTTATTGTTGCAAGGCATATGTGAATGTAATTTATTTCAAAGAGTGGTACAATCTGTCTCCTTCTCACAAAATATTGCATGATGCAAGCTATACTCAAACACACTTGTATAATGCATTCATCACTGTGATTCTAGAAGCAGAATCATGTACCTATGTGCAGATTACCACAGATTCATATTCATGTCTTACCAAAGCAACAAGCTACAGAACATTGTATCATTTTCTCATGCCAGAGGAGATATCTTACTCCTAGGTTTAGAAAAAGGCATATTTCAACAAAGTGCATTTTCAGGATTCAACAACGGATTAGTCTGTGCTAAAATATGCATAAAGTATGAAAGAGAAATCTCCAACTATATGTGTACACATCAGATATTTGGTTGACAACATTGCTAACTTCATGTACATCCACACTCATGCTTACATAACTGAGCTTAAGGATTAATGCCTGATTTTGAACAGACTAAGGTTACAAGCTACACAACATTACATTAATCAGAAGTGCAGCATGAAACATTGCTTCACAACTGTGACACTGGAAATTTGAATAGATGACATCACCATGGTTTTAATAGGGTGATGTGTCTGATAAAAAGGAATACAAGTGTTGAGAGTACACTGTTCAGCTACACATCATAAGAGTGACACACAGTCACTGCTGGATTTGAACCACCTACCTAAATAGTCACACAATCTAGAGAACACAGTATCAACTGGATGTGCCATGGGAGACATCAGGTTTCAACAATGAGAAAATGTACATTTGAAAGGATGACAATTACTGTGTTGCGTGCAATATGTTTTGGATAAAAATGCAACAGATGGGGAGGTCAATTCACAGTGTTAGTATGTCTTGTAAGTGGAAGCCACATAGTGGATGTTCTGATGCAGCAAATTTTACATGATAGTACAGACACATGCCCACACTCGTGGCATTTATGCAATGCTGAATTCAAATCTCCCTACCTAGTTATACCATATAGAGAACACAGTAGGAATTTCAAGTGCCACAGGACACGTCTGACCTCTAAGTGAAGAGAGAGTGCACTTTAGACAGGATGACCTCATAAGTGTGTTTCAGAGAAGATGCTTGGGTAAAAGTGGCATTAGGTGAACAGGGGTCCTCTCACCTTGTAAATGTTTCACCTGAGTGGAAGTAAATGCAGCACTTTAGTCAATGAAGTTCTATGTAACTGATATTTCAGATGCACACTCACAAGCAAGTTTAGCAGTACCAGATTCAAACCTCCCTACATATCTAGTTACACCATATAGAGAACACAGTATGAATCAGAAGAGCCACAGGACATGTCTGATTTCTAAGGGGAAAGAGAGCACTTTTGATAGGATGACCTCATCAATCTGTTGTAGAGAAGATGTTTGTTGTAAAAGTAGGATAAGGTGCAGAGGGAACTGTGTCCAAAGTTAAAGTTTTCTCTTGAGTGGAAGTGGACACATTACATCTGTTATTGGAGCTTTACTTATCTGACATAACAACCAAACACACACACACACACACACACACACACACACACACACACACACACACACACACACACACGCACGCACACACACACACACACACACACACACACACACATACACACAGACACACACATAGACACACAAGTTCACCACTGTCATATTTGAGCCACCTGCCTATCTAGTTACACAATCTAGAGAAGACAGTATAAATAGTAAGCACTATATGAGAAGTCTGACTTTAAAATTGTGAAAATGCACATTTGTAAGTATTAACACAGCAAAGTTTTGAAGAGCAGCTACTGTGCATCATAGGTTTTGTGGAAAATGCGTGCATCTAGACAGACTGACATAACAGCAACGTGCTAGTCCCATGTAACTACACACTGCTCTGATAACATCTGTATACTGGCATTCAGGTACGTTGGGCTACTGAGAGTGACATGTATTTGTCTCATAGTATGGTGTCTCAATGGCAATCACAATTGTAAAACAGTGGATTGTCAAGCATTCATTCATGACAGTTCATCTCAGAATGATTGTATGCAAATAATAACCATTTCATGTGCCACTGTCAGTTGTATTGGCTCATGGTTGGAGAACGTACATTGACAATACAAACAGACATTTCTCAAATATGACAGTGCACTGCTGAATAACACTGATGGATCATGTGTGAAAGGTTACAAACCATTGTGCCAAAGTTGCAAGTGTAAGTTATAAGGAGCAGGCATACCATAACAGAATGAATTAAGTGAGTCAGCATCATTGTGAAATCCAGACATCTTGGTTACAGCATTCCATTAACACATATGGAGGTACAGCCCATTCACATAATTCTTTGTTGTAATATTTTTTTTTATTTCTGAAGCACACTGCTGGCAAGCTCATTTGCATGGCTGATGGCAAAGTATTAGCACATGTGTAATCACATCATGAGGTGCTGAACGCAGAACAGGAATTAGCAGTAGTCTATGGTTCTCTGCCAACCTTCGTGCAAATAAGCAGTATAGACATCTAACCATGCCTGAATCTGATGGAATACAGAACAGATATGGTGTTATGGTCAGGTTAATTTATCATGATTTACACATTTGGCATGAGATCTGAAGTCCTTCATTCCTTATATGTATGATACAGGTGTAGAGTGACACAGTCCTCAAATACTATGACTGTTCATGTATTTGTGGCAGGTTGCAATTGTGTAATTGTATGTGTTTATATGATATGAGTTCTGCAGTCAATACTTCTATAACAGACAGGTATGTGTCATAATGGCTTCACCTCCGACCACGGATATAAATTCAAACTCATCAGTCCTATCACCTTCAGTGTATGTCAGAAATATATTCCATATGTCAATATTGCGGCATGATTTTGAACCATAAAAAGTATTGAATGTATTTCATGTAATGCAGTTATTTCTGGAAAGATATGAGCATGTTATAAATAATTATGAAATACATGAGTGACCACGCTATCATTGCTGGTGGAAACATGCGCTGAAGGAAGGATGTTTATTTGATAAGACAGAAGAGGGAAGAGGGTGAGATTTAGAGACAGGGATACACATACAGACATACAAAGAGATTCTTTATGATTCATTTCTGCACATATTTCTTTTGTGTCTTCCTGCATTTTCTAACCTATGTAAATTTACAAAATCCAACCTAATTTCTCCAATTTTCAGTGATTATCAAGAAATTGTCAAGGGTAGGAGTAATGACAGCAATAAATATTAAGATGGATAAATGTGAACATCCTTTGAAACCCTGTAAATTAATTGTACACAGCAATGCATTTCCAGTATGGATGAATTTGGTGTATATGAGTGGAAACATGACGAGGACATAAGGACGACACTGTTATTGGACAACATATGCAGTGCACACTTGCACACATACTGTTAATATGTTAAAGCATGAAATAAATGTATGACATTCATCTGGATTTGGACCTTTTATAATACAAAATAAAAATGTACAGAGAGGAGGATTATATCAGCTCAAAACATGGGAACTCATAAATCCTTAAGTTTAAATGACAAATTTGAAGAGACACTGAGAACAGACTGAAGCAAGGGAAAATTTTTGCATCAGCCGTCATCACATTAAAGACAGGTATAACATCTCATAGGGGGCATAAGGCATCTATCACCCTAATACATAATGTTAAACTAACTGTCTCACAGTACTACTATCAATTTGTATTTATATAGCACAGCATAGCTAAGTACTTTAGCATGATGTGAACTTTGCTAGTGTAGCTGAAATTAAAATCTTCACCTTTTGCTATGAGACATGAAATGAGATTTACCGTCACTCACCATTGATGCACGATACCAAGCATCACTCAAAAGCTGAGGACACTAAATAGGAATAGAAATTGGGAGATGGGAATAGAGATATTAGAAGAGATTTGCTTATGGTCTATTTCTGCACATCCCTGTGTTATGTTGCTGTTTGGTTTGTCATCATAATTATTCTGACAAGATCTGTATGAGACAGTGTTCCCAACAGGGAGCAAACAGATTAATACAGCAGCAGAATAAAGGTGTGTTAATAAAATGTGCAGCCAACACTTATACACAAAGAAGTCATACAAAACATTCAAGAACACTTTGAAATACATTGGGATTCGAACCTTGATAGTATTAAAAAACAAATCTACAGACCTGAGCATTATATAACCACACCACATAGAAACACTTACTTCACAAAGTTCAAGTCTGACAACAGAATGAAACAATGATGAATGTATGTATTTTGTTTTCATCGCACTCACAGTTGTAAAATCCAATAACATGTATATTATATCCAGTAACATAATAAACATGCAAGAGTACAAAGTGATGATACCGAAGTGTGGAATAGATAGAGAGATGGAAACAAGGATATAAACAGGCAAAGAATGTTTTATTTTTTGTCCATATTTTAATATCTTTGTAGTGTGTTGTTGTTATGTTTTTCCTTATAAGTAATCTGTCTTGCCATGTACAGTCAAGTGTTTCCAAAAGGGATCAAGCAGAGAATGAAAAGTAGAAACATGATAAAGACATAAGCAGGATAACGGTGGGTTAATAAGATATGCAGACAACACTTCTACACAGAATACTAATATAAAAAATATTAAATATGATTTTCACATATATTTGGATTCAAACTCTTGATACTGTACCAAAAGCATTTTACAAACGTGTGAATTATGTCAACATACCACACAGGAAATGTTACTTCAGAACCTTGATTTTACTGGTTTGAAGTGGCAGTCACAAACAAATGAGGCAAGAGAAAGTATGCATCAGGTTTCATCACAGTAATGATGACAGAAGGTGTATGTTACAGCCAGCAGCATAATAAATGATCCAGTGAAGAACAGAAATGTGCTATGTTAAGATATTATATGCCATGATTTACACATTTGTCATGAAGCCAAGAATTTTTTGGGCAGCATGCTTCTTAACAATACTTGTAGCTGGAAAATACAGTTGTGTAAAATCTTACCATAATGGTAGATGTCCTTGCCTTCACTGCTGCAGTATTCAAACATATGGGATTCACTGCCATGAAAGCCAGACGTCCAGCTAGTCTACCAAAGACTCCTGTTGCTTTAAAGGTATGCTGAACATCACCCAAACACTCCTCGTGTAATGTGGGGCATAAAAGTGACATTCAGGCCTACCAAAAACAAATGATTGCCCCAGTTGGAACACCAGTACAAGGAACCCAAGAGGTAATTGGTACATCCAGGAAGGCAAAGGACTAGGAGGATGGAGGGAGGGAGTGAATACTGCAGCAGTGAAGGCAAGGACATCTACCATTATAGTAAAACTTTACACAACTGTACTATATTCTTACATTCACTGCTGTAGTATTCTAACATATGGGAGAGTGTCAAAGCTTAAGAGGAACCCTGGGAGGGGGAAGGAGCTGAAGAGTCCCCTAAAAAGTCATAAAGAATGGAAGTAGCAAAACCAGCCCTAGCTCTAGAGATACCATCCAACTTGTAATGCTTGGAAAGGTATGCACAGAAGTCCAGGTAGCTGCTTCAAGAATAGAATTAGTATCTAAGCCATTAAAAAAAGGACCAGAAAAAGCCACAGCTCTAGTAGAATAAGCCTTAAATGAAAAAGGAAGACTCTTGCCATGGAAAGTGTAACAAGATAAATAGCCTTACAAATCCAATAATAAATAGTTTGCTTGGATACAGCAAGGTCCAAAGATCTGGGATGAAAAGAAACAAATAACTGATCAGATTTTCTAATAGCTTTAGTCCTATCCAAATAAACCCTGAGTTGCCTATGCACATCTAAAGTATGGCAGCACCCTCTCCCTGTCTGTTTGTGGAGAGGGGAAGAAAGTAGGCAGATCAATAGACTGATTAAGTGATAGCTCATTAACCACCTTAGGCATAAAATAAGGGTTAGTGCACAAGGACACTGCCGTCATAAAAGATCAAAAAAGGAGGACAAGCCTTAAGGCCTGCAACTCAGACACCCATCTGGCAGAAGTAAGAGTTAACAAAAGAACAGTCTTCCAGTAACACTTTGGGAAGGAAGCTGAAGTAGCAAGCTCAAAAGGAGCCTGACTCTACTTCTCCAAAACAAAATTAAGTTCCCTGGGAGGAGGAACAGGCTTCCTGGGAGTTCTAATATTAAGGACACCTTTTAGAAATTGTTTCACTTCAAACCTAGAAGATAAAGAAGGAGAAAAACGCAGGCAAGCAAAGATGGCTGACAAATGGTCCTTAGAAGAATAGGCCAAAACAGCACTGAGCAACTCACACAAATAAGAGAGAACCAAAGGAATGTCCACAGTAAGTGGCTCCAGGTTATGAGACAGACACCAAATAGAAAACCTCTTCCATTTGGATAAGTAGGATTTCCTAGTAGTAGGTTTCCTGGCCTCCTACAGGACTTGTAGCACATTCTCAGAAAAAAGGTATCTATGAAGAATCAAAATCCTATCACCCACATTGTCAGTTGAAGCATGAACAGGTGGGGATGGATGAGAGATCCCTTGTCTTGTGTGATTAGATCCACCCTGTGAGGAAACTTGTGATGATTGTCCCTGGCTAGATGCAGAAGTACAGGGAACCAGCAAAGTTGTGACCAAAAGGGCATCAACAACAAGATTTTGGGAGCATCCTGTTGAATTTTGAGCAGGACTATTGGAATGAGATGAAGGGGGAGAGAATGCATATAGAAACATCCACTTCCAAGAAAATGAGAAGGGGTCCACCTTCTATACCACAAAACAAAGGAAGTTGTCTGTTCAGGGGGGGAGGGAAAAAGATCCACTTGAGGAGTACCCGAGTGGTGGATAATCCAGAAACACATCTCTGTGAAGCACCCATTCATGGGACTGAGTTAAGGACCTGCTCAGAGTGTCTGCCACAATGTTCTGACTGGAATGGTTATAAACTGCCTGAAGAGTTACTTGATACTTGACAGCAAGATCCCATAATCAAAGTGCTTACTGGCAAAGAAGATAAGATCTCATTCCTCCCTGTTTGTGGATATACCACGTCACTGCTGTGGTATTGTCTGTGAATATCTTGAGAGGCCCTGGAGAGAGAGAAGAGGATGAAAGACCTGAAAAGCCATCAGAAAAACTCTCATCTCTTTGACACTGATGTGATATGCACCTTCTGCTCTTGAGGCAACCACACCCCCTGTACTTTTAGGGAGCCAGATGTCATCCCCCCATTCTATGTCTGAAGCATCTGTGAACAATTCCTGAGAGGTAAGAGGGGGATGAAAAGGGGTTCCTAGATTCAGAGACAACTTCTGAATCCACCAGTGAAGTTCCTATCTGAGAAAAGGAAGAAAAGGCACTACAAAGTCTAGATGATGTGCATATTGGAGCCACACTGACTCCAGAAACCACTGAAACATTCTCATGTGAAGTTTGGCCAGAGGGAGCATTGGAATGGTGGATGTCATGAAACCCAGAGCTAAGCTGAGAGTTAAGGCCTTTGGAGGAAGCAGGGATGCAAGCATTGGCACCATCTGAATCCTGCAACCCAGAAAAACATGATCCTGAGAAGGAGTCAGTGAAGACTTTTTGAAATTTATAATCAACCCCAAGCTCTGAAGAAGGGGAATGGCAAAAATGAAGATTTTGCAAAAGGGTCTCAAGCAAGGACTCCTGAATCAACAGGTAATCTAAGAAGGAAATATTTGGATCCCTTGAAGCCTGAAAAAAGCAATCACAAGATTAAAGCATTTGGTGAACACCTATGGGATAGGAGAAAGGCCAAAGGGCAAAGCAGAGAACTGAAAATGCCAGGACGCAACAGAGAAACACAAACACGTCCTGAAAACAGGATGGATTGGAATATGGAGATAAGCATCCTTGACATCCAGAGATACCATATAGGCCTGAGGGAGCAAGAGAGGAAACAAAATCTGAAGGGACAACATCTGAAAGGAAGGCACTTTTATAAAAGTGTTTAGAAGAGAGAGGTCTAGAATAGGTCTCCAAATGCCCTCTTTTCTGGGTACTAGATATAGTCTGGAGTAGAACCCTTTCTCCCTTTGGGACACAAGTATTTCTTGAATAGTACCCTGAGTCAAGAGATTTTGAAGAACCTCTGAAAAAAGGGAAGTTGTTCCCAAGGAGGCTGAGGAATGCCCATAAAAGGAGGACAGAATTTCCACACCATGAAGTACCTCTGACAAATGATCAACAGAACCCAAGAATCCTGAGTGATCTGAAGCCAAACAGGAAGAGAAAGAGAAAGGCAAACAGAAAGAGGAATGTGGCTGGGAAGAGATGGATAGTCAAACAACACCTGGTTTGTCTGGAAAGGAAGGCTTCAGAGTCCCTGAAAACTGAGTAGTCTTAGCAGGAGGACCCCTTTGCCATTCTTCTTACCTTTAGTAGAAGGACAGTTTTGCCTATGAGCAAAGGCAGGCTTAGTGGGGTAGTTTTTTCTGAAATTTATGTACAGGAGAAACAAACACATGTTTAAGCTCCTGTATGGCCTTACCCTTATCCTGAAGAACTTATACCAGCAGCAGCTTCCCTAAATAAAAGTTTAGAATCCAGAGGAGTGTCCATCAACTTAGCTTTAATATCATCAGATGAGGTTGAAGCCTAAGCCAAGAATACCTCATCATCACCAAACCAAAAACAGCATCCCTAGAAGAGGCATCTGCCGCATCATAATTACATTTAATAGAATGCTGAACAACTTGAGAGGAAGTCTCTAGCAAGGAAAGAACAGAATTTTTACCCTCAGAGTCTGGAAAAATCAGAAATAAGTTGACAGGCCTGAGAAAGAACAGCCAACATATACCTAGACATACGGGTCTGATAATTAATAGCCCTAAAATCTTGGGTAGCAGAAGTGTAAACCTCGTTACCCAGCCTTTTCATAGCTCTACTGTCCTTGTCAGAAGGCAGTAACTTGGGTGAAGAAAACAATTGAGATGGCTTATCAAAGGCTACAGACACTACAGATGGTTGGATCTATATTATATGCTCGAAGTTTTAAAACTTAGACTCTCATATGATCTACACCATATAGGCAAAGTTTTAAAACATTGAACATATAATAAAAATAAACAAAAACAAAAAAAAAACTACCTGAACGCTCTGAGCAGAGGGAAAACTCCCCTGCACCCCCCACCCCCCCGCTACTTAAATATACCAACTCTGAGATCGCACTACAGTGAAGTAAAGGAAAATATTCCCTACAGTGATCTCCGTTGAAACTTGCGAGCTTTCAAAAGTTCGCTCATATGGTGTCGATCATATGAGACTCGACCTTTTGAAAGTTCATGCTTCTGATATAGACCCCAGAGGGGTCATCAGCAGGACATTTATATAGGAAAGAGTAACCCTCAGGCACCCTATAAAACCTGTCAGGCTTCTTACGAGCAGGGGCAGAGAATCAGGTGCATGAGGGGCATTGGAAAAAGCATCCAGAAAAGCAGCCAAAACAGGAGAAACAGCCGCAGGCTTAGGAGATTCTAACTGCAGCAACTCAGTACATCTTATAGCTATCAGAGACCTGACCACAATCCCACTTAAAAAAATCCATCATCCTAGAAAGTGTGTCCCCAAAGGAAATTTCCTCAAAAGGAACATCAGGACTAATAGATTTCTCCTCCTCTGACCCATAGTCCAAAGGAAAAAGAATTTATTTAGAATAAGTCAGGGATTTGTCATCAGAATCTGACTCATTCTCAGAAGAATCCTGTTCTCTAGGCCTTTTAAGGGAGGAAGAGGACCAAAGAGGAACACGAACTGAAACCCCTTGAGGAGGCTTTAAAGACATTAAAGCAGTAAATAGCCCCGAGTGAATGCCTTCCACTCACTTTGTGGATCCCTAGTAGCAAAAGAAATGTTTACTTTTTGTTTCTTTTTTAAGGGAACATCCCCTCCAAAACATTGATAAGGTTCAGACCCAGGACAGCAGTCAAGAACTATAGTAGGATCTTCTTCCCCAAATAAAAGCTGAGGAACTCCCATAGGCCCCTTCAAAAAAATCAACCATGGTTTCCTCTGAATGTCTGAGATGGACGCCTGCAAAGTCTCTTTAGATGTGATGCCAGCAGGATCCTCAGTGGCCTCCAGCATGGTTGCTGCAGAGAAATCTGACAACACAGCCAGGCGAGCCTCTGGGTTTGTAACAACATCGTGAGAAACATCTGGCATTGGCTAGACAGCGAAAGATTCCAGTCTTACCTTTTTCTCCTTCTTCTTCCACAATGGATGACCCTCAGAGCAGGAGATTGCTTCTATTGTATCTTTAGCAAGAAGCTTAAGATACTGGTTCTCAAGATACAAGGAAAGGGAAAAAAGGCTGCTGTGAATGTTTTTTGGAATGAAGCCTGACAAACTGAACAATATGTATGATCATGAGAAGCTTCTAAGCAAAAAAGACACATCATGGCTGTCTTTATGGGGAATCTGTCTCCCACACTGGCATTTACCCTTCCTGGATGACATTAACCCCAAGGAGCACAAAAAAAAAAAATAAAATACAAAATCCCCCATGGGGCACTTATCTCCAACTGCAAAGACAGCAAGCAGGCATAGGTAGTCACTGGAGAATGAAAATGTGTTCAGCTTCCTGGAAATGGACACAGGTAAACAGTCGAATGGTGAAGAGATACATTCGGACTGGCAGCAAAGAAGTTCTGTTATTGCTAGGCCTGAACATCATCTTTATGCCCTATGTTACACAAGCAGCATTTGAGTGATGTTTGGCATACCTTTAAAGCAACAGGAGTCTTTGGTAGACAAGCCAGATGTCATGCTTCTATGGCAGGGAATTACATGTGCTAGAGAATACTGCAGTAATGAATGTAAGGATATCATCCTATATGGTGCATAGTCAGTGCTACAGACTGTTCAAGAGACGATAACAACTGTCTTCTCATAATTCTATTAGTCTGTTTGTATATAGCATTGAGGGTAAGCACAGTAGAATAAAGGGCAAGCACCAGAGTAATGTGGCCAAAGGCAAAATCTCACAAGATTTTTCCATAAGCTGTGCTGCCATTTCCCCAAAGATACAGGTGCTGTTCAGCACTAGGGATTGCACAAATGATGAGAAGACAAGACTGTTGACACAGAAAGGGGTAGAGACATAGAGAGGGGGAGAGTAAAGAAGGAAGGAAGTAGGTTATGACAGAAGCAGTATAATGGTGGCTCAATACAATATGTAGGCAGCAATTACATGTAACATAGTCTTATAAAAACAGTCAATACGAGTTTGACATCATTCTGGATTAGAACCCGCGAAATGATGCAGAAATATCACACTATAGAGCTAAGCATCATCTCAATGCACCACAAAGGAAATCCTAATTCACAAAGTTAAAATCACACAATTGAAGGGGCATTGACAACATACTGAAGTAAGGGAGGATGTTGGCATTAGGCTCCATTACAGTAATGCCAATAGTAAAATCCCATACTATGAAGATTGCATCCATCATCCTAATAAATGCATCAATAAAAACTGATGATACATAAGGGGTGAAGACAGAGAGAGAGATGGACATAGAAATACCAAGAGTTTTGTTTATGGGACCTTTAGTAGTATCTTTATAGTGTGTTACTCTAAGGTGTTTCCTCATTATTAATCTGTCATGCTCTAACCAATAAAGTCTTTGCTATAGGGAGCAAGAAGTAGTAGAACAGGACAAATGAGATTTTAAGACATAAACACGATAAGGGTTGTTTAATAATTCTTCCTTTTGGGGATGGAATGCTTTTGTAAATGCCTTATAGTTCCACTAATCAAATGATATGCTATGCTATGCTATATTTTCCTAGTCTTGCAGGTTTAATGAAATGTTGTAACTGGAAAGAAATACAGAAGTACTTAGTCGAACTCATAATATAAACATAAAATCACATGAAATAATATTTTGTCATGTATCTGGCATTGAAACCCTGACACTATGTAAGAACATCAGTTGACAGACGTGAATTATCTCAACACACCACACAGGAATCCCTAGTTTATTACATCCAGCAGACTAATAAATGTTAAAGTAACTGTGCCAAAGTATCACCCTTACTCTGTATTCTTATAGTGCAGCAGGTGTAAGCACATTTACACTAAGGTAACTGCGCTAGTGCCTGGTGATGGCAAACACTCACCAGTTTTTGCCACAGGATGTGAAATGTTGTTTGCCATCACTCAGCACTGGTGTGCAATACCAAGGTCTGTGACTGAGAAGGAAAAGGTGAAGGCTTTTTGAAGGGCCATTTCTCACCATGTGTGTTTCTGTTTTTTGACAGTGGTGAAAAATGGAGGACAAGCAAATGATAAGACACAGGGGAAAGAATACAGGAATTTGCAGGATGGTGATGGAAGAGCACCATAGTTATCCACTTCTTCACACCATAAAAGTAGACCTGTACACAGAGTTTCATAACTTTAGAGAATTACCACATCAGGAATTGGTGGCAACAACAGAATAATGTTGTGTAGCCAACTGGACCAAATCAAGTGTGTCAAAAGCGATGTGGAGAGCGATGTGTGGGATATATTTTTTTTGGCAGGACAGGTGCCCATTTTTTTACAGAGAGTAATGTTGGGGAAAGTGTTTAGAAATATAGGTGAGGTTAGGTAACAGGTGCAGATGTACAGGACATACAAGACACACAGAGGGATAGTGGTGAACACAAAATTGGGAGACACCACAATTGAGGATAGGTAGGGGACACTGCAGGCATAACCATGTCCAGCTTGAGGACAGTGAGAATCTAGTTCTCTCCCTCAGAAATTACATCACTGTCTCCAATGTCAGTTTCCTGGGTCAGTGCTGGATGTGGCATCAGTTTAGCAATATGACACAGGACCTTTTCAACCCTGTCAATTCGGGCATTGAGATTCCTCTCTATTGTGTCCTCAACCATCCCTGTCAGTTCCTGATGGATGACATAATCACCACCTCCACTAGTGCTGCTCCCAGATGGTATTAGTGTACCAGCAGCTGAGGCAGAGCTACCTGACATATGGGGAGCAGGTAGGGCAGGGGTTGTGGAGGCACGGTTGGCAGTTTGCAACCCAGATGTGTCAGGTGTCTGTACTGTCCATGGTGATGCCATCACAGCCACCTGTGGAGGTATGGCTGGCTGAACCTCAATGGTTGGTCCAGCTCCCTGTGCTAATGATCAGTTTGGTTTCATCAGCATTGCATCCCAAGAAATAAAAACAAGAGAGCTAGGATTGAGGGAGACAAAAACAGAGAGAATAAGATCAATGGCATGTCACATTATTCTATTATTTCAATATATAAATAAATATGACACATAATTATGTTCACATTTGACTCACCCAGATATAATATGAAGGAATTTATGTGTCATAAAATAAATCAGTCTTAGCGCTATTATATTAGACATGGAAACATTTATTTTACTACGCCATGTCAGATACAATCCTTCCACATTAATAATTCCAGTCACCTGCACTGAATTGTTAATGCCATTCAGTATTGCATGTAATATTTTAGAAATACTATCCTGTAATAAAAACTAATTTCTACTTCTGGCAATTGAACCCACACACAACTGAGTTGGAGTACTCATTGCCTAACACAATCACCAAGAGCTGTTGAAGAAGGCAGGTATGCTTGATTAAAAAAGTTAGGTATGCCTGCTCAAGTTGATATGGACTGATGGCCTGAAAATTATCTGGCTTGCATTAATACTTGGTTCATACTTACTCCATACCTCTCTAAGGTAAGCATTTCTCTCCTAATGTGCCTTATGGCGAAAAACATATGAAAGCATAATGAATAACTGTATTGGCTGGATAATCCATGCTATATTATTGACTGGTGATGAGTCACTACATGTATACAACTGAGGGAGTTTCTGTCTTAAATTCATCCTCCCATCAGCTCTGGGGGTCCTGCTTGCACCTATTCATGTCACTGTAATGGTGAAGACATTGTTCCCCAAGGCATAGAATGCCAGTTGTACTGGAGACAGCCTTTGCCAAGTTATTGCAAGCCTCAGCCTTACACTGAGATCTGTATAATTCCCCAGTAGCAGCCTACAGCTATAGCCTTTGATGAGGAGTGCCGTAAAAATTCTGGACTCCTCAACACCCTTTTTTTGTGTTCTAAATGGAGCATCATCCTCACCTTTGTCTTCCATGTCTACAGAAATCAAGCTAAAACTACATCTCTGTACTGGTGCCCAGTTCAGATCTCACATGTAACATCCAATGTGCAAAGATTACCAGCTTCTTCTGCACAACTGAAAGTACAAACATGGCTTGGGAGACACACTGGCAATGATTACATTTAAAACCAATGAAGGTGTGAAATATGGCAGTGAGATTTGGCCATGTGTGATGATCCACCTATTTACATATGTTCCAGTGTTAAACACTGAAATGTTTTATAATGTTTGTTATACTCATTGCAGGTTGTATGTATGAACTGTGACATATTGGGCTGTTGGGACTTACACACTGGTAAAATTGAATAGTACCACTTTGGACACAAAACCATGAGAAAAAGAAGGATGAAACATTACCCTTTGCTTATTAACTGTCAGTGCCACAGGAGGACACCATTTTATAAGTGTTAATTGGAGATATACTACTTCATAAATGAATGGAGCTGTACTTAAGAGATGCACATATGTGTGTGACTTTCATTAGTCATTGTACTGCATTTCTATGTAAAAGGCAGTAGTTGTGGTTGTAAATACATTTCAGGTGCATGAATTTGCATGACCTGAGTAAGAAATGTTGGGGTATGTTACATACATCATATGGCATACTGTCCTACATGCATAGTTATGATATGTGATGAGTCATGAGAATGATAATAAAACTACTCTGCAATTCATACCTGTGCAAGTGCTTTTTAAATAAACTATCATCATTGTCATGTTTAACATACTTTACACGCATTATATTGGACTTATATGGCAGACATTACGGATACATTTGTTGCAAAAATAATATTTATGATACTCATTTTTATTTAGTGGTACATTCTTAATCAAAACTTTGTGAAAAAAGTAATTCTGACTCCCTCATCAAAAGTATCCTTTAAATGGATTTGAACCCTGCATTTCCTGTCCTCATTCTCTAAACTCACTTCACTTACACCTTGTGCTGAATAGCTGACAGGTGCTCTTCACTCAGTAATATCCAGAGTGCTGACAGCCACACACATATACCAGACTTGCTTGTACTACAGAATGCAGCTCAAATTAAAATTTTTCATTTTTTGCCTTTAGCCATAAATCATGGTTCCACTTTGCTGAGTACAGTGTAAATGCATAATGCAAAAAAAAAAAAAGAAAATTTGAAATTGCAATTCCAAAAACAAAAATCATTCAATAAACAAAACCTTTAAACCAGAACCCTCACACAGCCATCCTTTGAACACTAGCCTGCCACATCAGAACTTGTATTACTATTACAAATCATCAGGGATTATGATAATGTCAATTATTCAGAAAGGGGACACACCAAAAAATCTCATTTGTGTCACACCACACAGAAATCATAATGACATGCTTTGAAATGAAAGTGTATTACTGTCATAATTAATAACTAGGCTATATGGATAAGTAATATGCAATATAGTCCACATATTTACATATTCATCATGTTAGTACATTTCTGTTCTCACACTTTAGAAGCTGTCATATCTGGCATCTTGCATAGCACATGTTATTCACAAGAATATTTTTTCCACAACAAAGCATAGGTCACAGTAACACACAAGGACTATAGGTTACATATTTAGCATTTATCAGACAGATTTATGGTGTTGAATTCATATCTGAAAATGAGTGCCAATACTTTGACACCATAGGCAACATTATCAGTACTATAGATGTAAACCCAACAGAGCCTCTGCTTTTGCTCCATGATCCATGTATTTACAATGTGTACCACAGAGATAGTTGGTTGACAGGTGCCTTTTTCATTAGGAATTATGTAGAATGCTGATAACAGTGCACCAGTGCCAGGTTTATTTGTGCTACTGAAGGCAACCCAAATTAAATTTTTCATTTTTGCCTTTACCTGTGAAACGTGATTGCATACTGCCAAGCAGTGGGGTAATGTAAAGGGCAAACAAATAATTAAAAAAATAATAAAACTGAAAACAATTTTAAGAGAAATTCAAACAAAGGGTATATCTATCAATGACCAGAGCACATATTGCATTACACTGACACATTCATCCTTTTCACATCTCCTTGCCACATCAGGACTTTAGTTTCTGTCAGAAGTTTAGGTAATGCCAAGTAATGAGAAATGGGACAGACAGCAGATGACATTAGATCATTTTTGACACAGCAGTTACAATTAATGCTGGCATAATTTCAAAGGAAATTTCTGTCTGTCTGTTAGGATTACCACTTGGAAGATATTTTGATGTAATCCATCATAGCTAATAAAGTTTTCCACAAGTCATGTTACTACTTTTGTATCATCACAATTTAGAAAATGTCATACTTCACCTCTTGCACATCACATGTTCCTCATAATACTAAGAATAGTTCAGTTTCCAACAACACATCCATATACCAAAATGTGTGCCGATATTTATTCTCCCCCTCAAAAAAAAATACCTGTAAACTGGATTTAAACCCTGCATTACCTGACCTCGTTCTCTAAACTCACTGTACTTACATCTTGTGCAACAGAGATGGATAGCCACCAGTTGTATTTTGTTTCACTCAATACTATCCAGAGGACTGCTCGCCAAGCTTTGGCATCTGAAACCTTTGCTCTACAGAAGATAGCACACATTTTTTCATTTTTTGCCTTCAGTTGTGAACAGTGGTTGAATACTGCCATGTGGTGTGCAAATGAAAAAGGCAATATATATATATATATATATATATATATATATATATATATATATATATATACACACACATACACACATAGAAATTATATTTCAAACTAGCACAAGTAAAGTAAATATCTATCAAACAACAGAGCACTTATAGCATTAACAAGACACATTCATCCTTTTGATATCTGGTTGCCACATCACAAGTAGCATTTGTGTTATACAGCATCAGGGTGTTATGCAATAACAATTGTTTAGAAAGGAAACACAAAGGAAATTACAGGAGGTCATTACCAGCACAGTATATACAATAAATAATGACATAAAAGTTCAAAATAAACTGTATTACTGTCATGATGAATAAATGTGAGATATGGATAAGTCATAGGTTCATAGGTTCATAGGTTCATATGTCCATTACTCATGTTACTGATTTTGCTTTATTACAATTAATAAAATGTTATATGTCACATCATCCATAGCACATATTATTATTAATAATGAGAAGAGGTGAGTTTCCAACAACAGCACATTTGTTAACAGCAATTGACATGGACTACAGGTAAGTTTTTAGCAGTTATCGTACAGACTTTAACCTGTTCTTTTCGTATATAACAATATGTGGCAATATTTATTCTGGACCAGTAAAATATATCTGTAAGCTGGATTCACACCCTGCATTATGTCTCCTCTTTCTCTAAGCTCACTTCACTTACACCGTTCACCACAGAGACAGCTGACGGGTCAAATTTCTTCAGTCAGCACTGACCATAGTGCTATTGACAGTGTACTAGTACTAGTCTCAGTTGTGATACTGGTGGCATTCCAATTAAAGTTGTGAGCTTTTCCCTTAAAAAGTGAACTATGGTTCACTGCTACTGACCACTGACAGTCAACAGTGCTCAGCTCCAAGTGGTACACAAAGGATGAAGAAAAGAGAAAAAAGGAAATATTATGAAATGAGTATTTTAAATTTTTCTTTCTGATATTTCATAAACTTTGTTGTTTTGTGACATGAATATATGCTCCTTAAACACAAACAGCACCCAGTCTGGATTTGAATCGTCAAACCAGAACATTAACAATACTTACTTCAGATTATTTTCACTAGTTGCCACAGACACAGACAAATGTTATGAAGAAGAATAAGTAGATTACATATACTCAATATGCGACATTGTTTCAATTCACATTAAAGGTAAAACAGAAACAAGTTCTGAAAGTTCTCCTTTGTAATTTGTCAGTAGATGTGTGGATGAATGTGATACTGGCAAAATTCAAACTAATATTTCTTCCCATAATATTAATCAAATATTTGCAACACTGCAGATGTTTCTTCTCTTTACATTGTGAGCATCATTCCCTTATCTATACTAACATGAATACAATCTTATTTACATTGCTTTTGATATCTGTTTCAATGAGTAATGCACTTCTTTAGAATTGCAGACAAATTTTTATTCAGAGGCACAACAGTGTGGTTATAACCACTTCATAAAAAAATTTATGAATGTTTCTCTCCTAAGTCAGTCAGTGTAATCCCACACATTTTGGTAAGTCTCTTCACCCTGATACACCTTTGGTAAGTGCACATCAAAGAGGAAGGGGTGTGAAACACTGCTTATTCCTGCAGTCAGGCTAATTATTCACACCTGCAAGCCCTTACTAAGCAACACTTCTCAATACTCACTCTTGCAATACTAGGGTATGTGCACACAATCATGCAGATCCTTACACCATGTTTACCTGCCCTGCACTTATTGACAATTGTGGAATTCATGAATACTAATGAGGTCATAGTGGACTTACATATTAACAGAGCTCTGAGTCCTGAATTTGCATAAATAAAGCTAATCATATCATATTTCATAGGCTCATAGGACTATACTAGGCTAGTGAGCACTAGAGATCTTATAAGCCAAGCCAAATTTGATTTATATAGCTGGCAATTTAGTGATAGCCTCTCTACATCACATACATATGTACCAGACCAGCGGTGAATTTCTGATTACCCATCCACTGGTCCAAGTTGTGCTTAAATAGGGATAGGTAGGAGCTCTGCTTCACATTGATGAGGAGCCTGTTCCAGAGAATGAGAATTCTATGGGAACCATATCTGTCTCTCCAATGTGTCCCATTAATGTCAGAAGCAAAATTTAGGTCTTTTAACCTAGTAGTTCTGATGCTGTTTGTTTTGTGTATGCGCAAGTTGTTCAGCAAAATAGGGTCTAGGGATGCACTGTGTGTTAAGCAAAGGTCACCTCCCTGAAGTATGTATGATACCACATAAAGGTACAGGGCTTTGAGGCAATCAGTGCTGGACATTGTGTCTACTCCCTGTATCCTTTTTGTAAGGAATCCTTGTGGATGTTCCAGTTGCTGCATGTGTCTGGTCAAGTACATACCATAGGGGGGCATTATGCTGTATGATGGCTCTGATGAGGGCTGAGTATAGTGGTATGATGACTTCTCTGGACCTAGATGCCATACCCCTGATTATAAGTTGAGCAACAAACAAGGATTTTCTTATTACTTTGGATACATGTTGGTCTGAGGCTAGGTTGCTATCTACATGAGTTCCTAGATCCCTGACTAGTGAATTGACTTTCAGGTATGTTTTATTGATGACATAGTTACTCATAGTGGCTGACATTCCAAAAGGTACTGTAATGCATTTCTTTGTATTGAGTTTTAAGCCATGGCCTTGGCATCAAGTGTTTGTCTGTATTAGACCTTCTTGAAGGGTATTCTCATCTTGGGTTAATTCAGTGAATGCTGACAGTTTGCAATCATGTGCAAACATGTTTAGCCAGAGGCCATAGACATTGGCTTTGACATCTGAGAAGTAGAGATCAAAGAGAAGTGAGTCTAGCACAGAGCCCTGGGGGGGGGGGGGCAGGTCCACTGGTGACCAGACTCTTTTTGGAGGTGTTGTGACAGATTCTAACCTCCTGGGTCCTATCAGTGAGGCAGCTAGCTTTCCAGCATGTTATAATGTGGTTTATACCTAGTTCCATAATTCTGTTGACAATGCCTGAATGGAGTATCGTATCAAATGCTTTAACCAGATCTAGGTAGGCAGTATGCCCCATTTTCCTCTCATCCATTGCATTAGTGACTTTTTCAAAGAAGTCTGACAGATTCAGTAAGCATGACCTTCTTTTGACAATGCCAAACTGGGATGAATCCAGTGTCTGGAGGTCTCCTATGTTCTTGATAATTTCCATGATAATTATTTCCATGGTTTTGCAAATAACACTAGCTGGACTAATGGCTCTATAATTTCCAGGATCTTATGAAGGGTAATGATTGTTGCAGTCCTCCATTCATGTGGATCAAAGCCTGTTTTAAGACTATAATTAAATAATTACTCCAGAGATCCTGATAAGTTGCATTTTAGACTGTTCAGGGGTATCCTGGGATGTTACTATGGCCCATTGAGGTCATGTTCTTGGCCTTAGCAAGCACAACCAGTGCATGTTCCCTAGTTATAATTGTATGGGTTATGTTCAGGGATATCTTTTGGGGATGGTTGTGGTGAGGGGGGGTTAAAGTTGGAACTGAATTTGGCCACTAACAGGTTCACTATATTGCCAGGCTAAGTGAAAGTGTGCTGCTCTTGAGGTTTCTGACATAGCTGAAGAAGGCCTGATGGTTATCTTTCAACTCAAAGTTGACTTTGCTTGAACTAATTAGCCCTCCTAGTTGCCTATTTAGTTTGATGAGACAGTTTTTATCTTTATGGGAATTACCTTTCCTGGTTTTTGCCATATTTTATTCCTTTTGTTGTATATCCTGTTTAATTTGGGATACCACCAAGCAGTTTACTTTTGGGGCTAGTCCTGGACTTACTTCTGATAGGTACAGCAGGCTCTATGCAGCCACTGATGTGGTTGTACAGAGTTTCTCAGTGCAAGTCAGCATAGGCTGCTGTGTTCTCAAAGTTTGAAAGGGCGCTGCGTTTTGAAAAAAGCATCACTTAATAATGGGTAATATGCCTTGGAATAGTTCCTAAGTGTTAGTGGTTTTAATGGGATTACGGAGTTGATTTTGATTTGAAGGAGGCAGCTTTATCGTCAGAACTTACCAGGAAGGATGAGACATTGGGGGGTGCAATGTTCTCCCATATTTTTGAGCACAAAGTCCAGTATGTTGGAGCCTCTAGTGAGCGTATTCACTATTTGGTATATATATATATATATATATATATATATATATAATTTATTTATTTATTATTATTTTACATTTGTTTACTGGGAAAGTCTGACTGGGTACAAATCCCATTTTCAATGGAGGCCCAGGGAGAAAAGCTCCACAAAGATTACTACAGCAAATACAGTAAATACAATACACATGGTGATAAAGTACAGTGCAGAGTCAAAAGTTAATATAGTACAGTTTTAAGGTCAAGAAATGAGCAAAAAGTAAATATACTATAAGGAGCACATTGTATTACAATAAGCAATACAGCTGAAAGAACATTTTGTTCAGTCATTTGGTTACATTCATCAGTAGCTAGTCAGTAAACACACATTGATTAAGAGTATAGAAAGCAGTTGTTGCAAGCTTTCATAGAAGGTTAAGGTATGATATAATCTAATTAAATTAAGCTATCCAGGGTCAGAGCAATTACATAACCAAAAACTATGTAAATGGGACCAGAGGAGTTTTTTTGAAATTATTGTTTTCAGTGGTCCTAATATCTACAAGGATGGTATTCCATGATTTTGCAACAGAAATGGAAAACAAGGAGTCCGTAGAGCTATTGTTGCTTTTGCCTATATCAGCCAGTGCTTTATTGGTGGATCTTAATAGGTGTTTGTTAGAGTAGATATTAAGTAGACCTTGAAGAGCAGGAACTCTATCAGAATAATATAAAATTTGGTGGTCTATTGTAAGCTGGTTATATGTGAGCAGTTTGGGTAATTCTAGCCAGGATAGTTGCTTGATTGCTATGCAGTGATGTGTCCTGAAGGGTGATTCATTAGCAAACCTAGCTATTTTATTGTAGCAGGTGTTTAGTTTGTTAAAGTCTGCTTTATTTAGGTTGATGAGTATGGGACGAGTTTATATGTAGTGAGAGTTTTCATTATTTGGTCTAGGGTGTATATATTTAAGAAGTCCAGGAATCTCTATGCCTGTAGATTTGAGGCTATGTAGGATTCCCAGGCTATAGATGGGTAATTAAAGTCTTCTATGAGTAGGGTATTAAGTTGGATGGTAAGTGACTCCAGTATGTCCAAGTATGCATTGTGAGCTTCTTTGGACATGGAGGGTGACCTACAACTGGCTAGGGTATGATACAGAATTTTGTCTATGGTAATCAGCACATGAAGGAACTCCAGCACGTCATCCTTTTTGATCACACTAGAGGTACACTTGTTATTGATGAATATAGAGACGCCTCCACCTTTAGCCCTTGTCTATGCACCTACTGGTCTAAAAGTGTGGAAGGCACTGAAACCTTACACTGCCAGTGTACTCTCTGCTAGTTTAAACCATGTCTCAATAACTGCTCAGATGTCTGTATTCACGAGTGTGAGGATGGCTTAGAGGGAGTGTCGTTCTTTATCTAGGCTCCTGGGATTGAGCACTAACACCTTGAGGTTCAGTTCAGTTGATTTTACTATGTTAGCAGGTTTGTCAATTTGACATTACCTAAAAAAGGCACTGCAGGAATGGATAAAGTTTTAGCCAGTATTCAAAAGCCTAGAGGGGAAAGGTGCAGACCATCCTTGGCAAAACAACGTGGTCTGTTAGCCATTTCCTCCCAAGCTAACCTATATTAGATCTCCTTAGAATAATGCCAGAAACATAGCCAGTAGTTGAAACCAATAATTTTTTGCTTATATTGTGGCATCATCCTTGGTGATAGTAATATGCTGCTCAGTGCTAGGCTCATACCATCCTCAGACACATAGTCTGGAAGCTCTGCAATTCTCTCTCTTTATATAGTCCAGTTATGTACATCTCAGGTCTTTACACCTACATGGACCATGACAAAATTATACTTGTACCTGTGGTTTAATGACTTGAGTGCATGTGTACGTGATATGGTAGATCCTGGCTTCAGGTAAGCAACTAAAGCTTATCTTCTCCTCGTTCAGCCTGGTTAGAGCAGCATCAGTATATCTTACAATGGAGTCTTCTATGATGACAGTCCTGGGAAGTGTGTTTGTTTACCTTGGGCTTAGTGTTTAGGGCTCCACTGAGAGTGACAGTATGTGTGGTGTTATTGTGTGGTGTTAGGTATTGTTGTTTCTGAGTGCTTTGGGATTGCTGAAACATAGCTTTGACAATGGACAGTCTAAGCAATCTTTGTTGTTTAGGAAGATTGCTTTTAAGTGCCTCAGCATACATTAGTCTATGTGCATGTTGTGTGCTATGTGAGGGGGGTGTTGTGTGAGTGGCTTCAACAACCTGATGTGTGCTTGTGTACAATAGTTTAGCCTCCAGTGTTATTGTGTAAGTATACTTCATACAAACTATGTCTCCTTGCTTTAAGGATTAAATGGTTGTCAGTAAACATGACACAATTGCTGCATTGTCTCGAGATGCCCATATCCACCAAGATGGCAACAGAGATGTTAGGAATTTGCATATCCATACTGTTCAGTTCTTTGACTGACTACAAGGGGGTGGTCTATTGGGGTTAAAAGGCTATTAAGGGTGGTTTGTTGGTGTAGACTAATAAGAATGCTTTATCGGGACAGATTATGATAAACATTATTAAATTCTACTAACGATAATGTTTACACAATACTGAATTCGACTACATATGTAGGTATTGCCACTCGACACCCAACTAGCTGCTCTAAGCTTGTCGGAACAAAAGGTATTTGCAATAAATTGCTGCTTTACAGGATACAGTTTTATGGACCATTCTACAGGGAAAGTTTGCTTTCTAGGTGTTTGCTACTCTACAGGGCACTGCTAGCCATGCAAATGCACCAAATTTATAGCAGCACAGAATAAAAAGAAAACTAACTAATGAGCCCTCTGGCCATAAAATGGCTACACTACAAGTCTTTTTGTGCACTTTCCAACTCAGAGAGACCAGGCAAACACCTCTTGCCTCAAGATGAATAAATCCAGTCGTCCTAATGTAAAAACGCAGTAGAAGAGCTCCACAAGTACAATGCTACCACAAACCAATTAAACAGCTAGTTGTAAATCCATCATTGAAGGTAATTTCAAGACAGTGTTATAGCAGTAACAGTGAGAGGAAGAGCAATTCTTTTACAAAAAATCCAGTGAAATGCATACATAAAAGCAAGAAATAGTAGTGATCACTCAACATAACTTAAGCAAGTGTGAATTAGCAATCAAAGGTACTTAATTTTGGCTGAATGGCACTGGATATCAGTAAAGCACTTCTGAAATGCAAGCTAGAACTCCAAGCCTTGCTGCACTCTAAGAAAATGAGCAGGAATCAATATGTAGTAAAGGAGGTTTACTCAAGAGCAATACTGGTTTGCTGGGTGGGCACTCAGTATCATGAGTCTATGGAAAACAATGGGATGGAAAAGTATAGCTTATACAACAGGCAACAACAATGAAAGATAGGAGGAAGGGACTTTAGCAATCAGATTACCATGAGAGGTGGAGGTCAGAGACACAGCTTTATAAAACCAGCACAGCAAAAGGGTGAGATGGTTCTGAACATTTTTCAAGGAATAAGCAGGCTAGTTGGAGAAAATTAATATATGATATCTTTCAGAAACTGTAGATTAATGTGTTATCGGGGGATGGGACAAAAACAAAATGCAACTTTAATCAGGTAAATGATAAGCAGAATATAACAGCAGGGGGTCTGTTTGGATCCAGGGAGCTTGATACTGCTATCTGAATTGCAAAATGTATTTCTACTTTAACAACTGAATTGCTGCAAAGGTGTGTTGCTGTTTTCACAAATTGATTTATTTTTACCTTACTGATGGATTACATTTTGCAATATCCCATTTGTTTACTGCCTGCATTGTTTGTCCATTATAGTTGGCATAACCGTGTATATCAGTTATTTATTTGCATTATAAATATTTGTAAAGTAAATGTCTCCTGCCATTAAGGAAACTTTTCTCTCAGAATATGAGCAGTTATTGCTGTTGCATCACATATTAGCAATGTCAGGGTGTGACATTGTGAGGTAATTACAGCTTTACCAGGAGAAGTAGGACAATGCATGTGTGGCATATGCTACCATGGCTGGCCAAAGTTTTGTAAATAATCTTATGTCATTTGACTGTCACACTGATTTGTACAGACAGTTGTATTAAAAATGTATGTGTAACAGTTGCTTATGTTAAAAATGCTGCAACAGAATCTTAACAGTGTTCTGAATGTGTATTGTGCCAAAGTCACTAGATGTGATGTCATTTTATAACCAGCTGAAGGACAGAACTCCGGCAGTAGCAGTTTGTTGTTTGTTTTTGTTTTTCTTTGGGACCTGACATAAAATATCTATGCCAATTATCACAGTTCAGTTGTTCAGTTGTTAGTTGTAGAGTTCAGTCAGTGTGTAGTATCTCATCTTGCCTTGTGGCTGTGAGCATCTCAGCAGTACATCTTGCCTTGCGATACTAAGTGAGTTAACTAGGGACAGTTTCTCTTTAGTTCAGTTAATAATAATACAGTGAGATTAGTTTAGCATTATTTTATTTTTTCTGCATCTGTGAAATTCTGTATACCTCGTTAGTTTTATATTTCCTGTGGCTGAAAACTCTGTTGTTTATTGTAACTAAATATTAAATATTCTCCCATTATTAAATAGTTTATACCTTTTCATTGTGGCTGGTCTTTTAGTGAATACTTTTAACATTTTGACAGTACTTATGCTTATTTTAGTGACACTGTAGCCACTCTGATAAGCCTTACTGCTTTGGTCACACTCTACCATTTATATCAGTATTAATTTGACACAGTATAATTGGTTACCCTTTTAAGAGAACTATAGTATTTGACTGGTGACAGCAATCCATCTTGTAATCTGGAGAGAGGGGACACAGCTGGTGAAACTGTGTCAGCCATTCCCAGGTGTGTGTGTGTGTGTGTGTGTGTGTGTGTGTGTGTGTGTGTGTGTGTGTGTGTGTGTGTGTGTGTGTGTGTGTGTGTGTGTGTGTGTGTGTGTGAAAAATCAGCTATTTAAGTGTGTGTGCCAGATGCCTGGAACTGGGACAGAGTTCTCCAAGGTGAGTCTTGTTTGGGATCTAGAGAAACAAGAGTCCAATCCCAGGTCTGGAGCAGGTTCCCTGTGTGCTCTTGAGGGAAACTGAGCTTGATGCAGAGAGCTTCATTTGAAATACTGTGTACATCCATTCCTGTTTTTAGTGACTGCCTCTCACTGGTGTCAGTGGTGAGAATTGAGAATCCTTGATTACTGGTGCAGGGTAAGGAGGGGCCGTCACATATTGGTGGCAGCCGTGGGATATTAATTGAACTTCAGTAGCCTGTACGCAGTTTTCGCTGAAGGTGTGTGTTCTCTTAACAGCCACAAGACAAACATTCAGAGTTTCAGTTTCACACCAGTTTTATTTAGTTTTGTTAGTTTGTTTAGTCAGGGAAAGCAAGAAAAGATGTCAGCATATGATTATAGCAAGCTGACAAAGAACCAGTTGACCAAGGTGTGAAAAGTCAAAGGACTGGTGCATGCCAACCTGACTAAAGTTGAAATTATTTCAGCCTTAATTGTAGCTTCAGCATGGTCCAGCAACCAGGGAGACAGCCAGTATTGTGATGGGGATGTGAAGCCTTTGGAAAGAGGACAGTTCACCTTTTCCTCAGAGAACTTAAAAATTCATCTGGAGTTAAAGACACTTGAACTGGACACCAAAGAGAGACTGCAGCATTTGGACACTGAAGAAAAGGAGAAGCAGCATCAGCATGAGCTGTAACATTTGGAAACCGAAGAGAGACTGCAGCATTTGGAAACTGAAGAAAATGAGAGACTGTGGCAATTGGAAACTGAAGAAAATTAGAAGTAATGACAACACAAGAGGGAGATGATGACTCTTCATCAGAGTCATGGAGGTAATGGGGAAGCGAATAACTGGAGCCTAGAAGCAATAAAGGTCAGCAAATTTCTTCCACAATTTGTAGAGGGGGGATGACTTTGATAGTTTTATTCATATACTTGAAAGGATATGTAAACAGTATAATGCTGACCAAGAGCTCTGGGTACGGTTCCTGACCTCCCCTTACTCAGGGATGTCAGGAGGCATACTGACTGTATACATTTCAGTACAGTTTATCTGGAGGGCGTAGAATCTGGCTGGCTGTAGGACCCACGATTGTAAAGTCAGCAGCCTGTTAGCTACAAACCAATGGCTGCTGATTGGTCCAGACTCCAGCTTTAGTTGTGAGAGAGAGCATGAGAATGTAGGCGTAGACAGCAAATATTAATAGAGAGTACATGGTAGTCTAATCTTCCAAATTCCAGTTCCACTTGACCTGCTTCAGCTTATCTGTATATTGTGTATTGCTGCAGAGATACCTGAATCATTTGTATGTAAGTTATTTTAAGTTTTTTGGTTATTTATGTATAATATCACAGACACAGTATACAATGAAGTGAACTAGTGGCAGTTAATGGTCAATGTTGCTGATTTTCGCAACTTCGCAAGAGCATTTGTTTTTTTTTTTTGTTTGTTTTTTTTTTGTATTTCCAAGTACTTGCATACCACTCACGAGCCACATGCATGCTAGTATTGCTGCTGTTATTATTTTCCTTGTCAAACAGCTTTTTTCTTTAAAATCACATTTAAGTGTGCCTAGACGTAATATCTGAGTGTGACTGGCGGTTGCAGATGAGAAGACTAAGGCACGCACACCGATCAGTATGTACTGTTTGTTTTCCAATCCCATCTAGAAAATAATTTAACCGAGCAGTGAGTGGCATGTGGCGCATTTAAAATCTGACTACTAGTAGTTAGTAAAACCCGCCAAAGAACAAACGCGCGCTCACACAAAACATTATGGCAGTCATATCAGAATGAGAATTTTGGGTGAAAAAAAGCATACAGTTGAGCATATATACTTTCACCCTGTGATCAAGTAAGTTTATGGGGACACTACTTGTATACCTAACACAAATTCAGAGTGAAAAATAGTGTACTCTGTATTTCTAGCTTTTAGATGGAGCAAGGCATCACAGGAGGGTGGGAAGGGTGAAAGACCTACCGTGAATAGAGAAAGACCCTAGAAGGTGGAATTATGTATGTAAAATAATATAGTACATACAGCAGACCTTTTGTTGACCTTTTGTTGAACAGTTCAACAAAAGGTCTGCTGTATTTACTAAATAATATAGTACATACAGCAGACCTTTTGTTGAACTGTTCTATTTATTTAGTAAAACACACTCAAATCCCTTGAGTGGATAGTAACTTCTAGTAACTTGGTATGCTTTTTCTTTGACATCATATTAGAGAAGCAATAACACCAACCTTTCTCTGTATACTGGTATCTTTAAGATTATGGCAAATGACCAGGCTAACTGGATTCAAAGGGAATGCATTTTCCCTGGTCACACAAATTCTAGCCTTAATTCTTTTTGGATTTTTTTTTTTTGGCTTTTTGGAGAGGTTATGTTGTACTGGGGTTGTGTAGCTAATCTTAAAACAGCTAATGGAAAGATTAAGAAATGCATATCCTGACTCATGATATATTTACAAGCAGCTTGTTTTAAAACCTGATACCAAATAAGAATGGTTATTATGACCTTTTGTCTTTTTGGTACATACACATGTGAATAATGTTATTTACTTTGTGCTCTTGTTTCAGATACTATTGAAATTATATGGTAGGGAAACATGCATCAATTTTAACTTTATTTGCTGACATTTATAACATACTTTTCTGTTATGGTTTCTCAGGGAAGACAAACTACAGATATGTCAGTGAATTATTCCAATAAAGCTTCTACACATCAATTTGTATTTTATAACTATATGCAGAATGGGTGCTGCCAGGTGGTGGTATAATTTTCTAAAAATAACTGCTGTCACTCAGTTCCCTAGATAACTGTGTTATTGCTTTTCTGTCTGTAGTCTGCCATTCCAGAAATGCCTCAACTTTTGACTTGGTGGCAGAAGTTTTCCCTTGCCTTAAAACATTAATAAGTTACCTCTAGCAAGGCCTGATAAAACATATAAAATGCAACAGTCAGTATAACATTTTATCCCCCATTTTGTTTCAGAAAAGTGGGACATGAGATGAACTCATTGAAGACAAAAATCTTGTTGTGATAACTAATTATTCCCACCTGCTGTCAGTGCACACTCAAGCTGATAACCACCAAGCAGCAGCGGTCCTCTTCCTGAAGGACACAAGTCTGAATTAAAATAGCCTTATGAAAGTAGCAAAACTGATGATTGCCTAGATTATAGGCTCATAGGTTCATAGGAGGTTACTAGACTAGAGGCCCTAGAACCCTTACAAGCCTAACTATGTTAATTCCTAGTTGTCCCAATTCTCCTTGGTTAGATGGATGTAATTTACAGAGCCAGTCTATGATCAACACTGACTACCCCTGTCCATGAGGAACACGGGTACCATCCCCTGGGTGAATTTGCACTCTCCCAGCCATTTGTCTAGGTTGAGTTTGAATAGGGTCACTGACGAGCTCTACTTCATGTGAATTGGAAGTTTATTCCAGAGGAGCATCAATCTTTGGGAAATATATCTGTCTCTCCAGCATGTTCTGTTAATGCCACAGACTTGGTTAAGATCCCTAGATTGAGTGACTCTTGTGCCATTTGACTTGCGGATATGCAGCATTTCCATTAGGGCAGGATTGGAGACTGCCCTATAGGCCAGGCACAAGTTGCCTGTCAGCAGCCTATACAATACAGAGCAGAGTGACAGGGCTTTCAGTCTAGCCACATAAGTCATGGTTTAGAGGCCCTGTATTTTATTGGTGAGAAACCTTTCTGGTCTTGCCAGCTGCTGCCAGTGTGTAGTGGGGTACATGCAAAACGGAGCATTGTACACTATTAATCCTCTGATGAGGGTCAAGTACAGTGAAGTTGCAACAGTCTTAGACCTTGATGCGATGCCCTTACTTATGGGATGCACAACATAGAATGTTTTCCTTACCACTGTGGAAACTTGGCGGTCAAAGTTCAGATTGCTATCTACCTGTATTCCCAGATCTCACACCACTGGATTTGAACTTAGGGGGTGCTGTCAATATTATAATTATCAGGGAATTCCACTTTACCAAAGGGGATAATAATGCACTTTTTTGCATTTGGTGCCAAAGCCATGGTCTAAAACTAATCATTTGCCTGTGTTAGCCCCTCCTGTAATATGTTAACATCATTGTGGGACTTAATGACTGCAGCCAATTTGCAATTAACAGCAAATGTGGTAAGCCAAAGGCCATTTGCTTTAACCTGGACTTCCTAGAAATATTTGTGTTTGCAGAGGGTTAATGTGATGTTAACTGCTACGTTATTTTCTCTCATTGGTTTGAGTCAATTTAAATGGTCTTGAATGAAGTGCTTTTTTAGGTCTAATGAAGCGGTCTGTATACTTTGAAAGTGCTTACCATAATTTCAAGCTTTTAAGTTTCTATCTTTTTATGAAATTTATTTTAAAGTATTTTTTAAGCAGAGTTCTGTACAGTCATGTTGATTGTTTATTTTGTGCTGATACGTTTTGTTCTGGTTTAAGTGATCTTTGTTCAGCAGTTTTGACTGTTTTTGCTGTTTTAATATGTTAACATCATTGGGGGACTCAATGATTGCACCCAGTTTGTAATTTTCAGTGAATGTGGTAAGCCAAAGGTCATCTACTTTAGCTTCCGAGAAATAGATTCCAAACAGTAAAGGGCCCAGCACAGATCCCTGTGGTACGCCACTAGTGATGGGTCTACTGGTGGAAGTGGAGTCAACAACTTTGACATTATGTGTTCTGTCAGTGAGCCAATTGGTTACTCATCTAGTGATGTAAGGTTTAATCCCCAGCTTGGAGAGTTTCTCCATGATACCTGAGTGGGGGATTGTGTCAAAAACATTGGCTAGGTCAAGATAGGCACCATGCACTGTCTTACCTTCGTCCAGGGCTTTGGTAACTTTCTCAAAAAAGTCTATTACGCTTAATAATCATGATCTACCCTTAACAAAGCCAAAGTGGACTGGGTCTAATGTTTGAAGGTTGTCTATGTCCTTGTTGATAAAGTCCATGATGATTCTTTCCATGGCCTTGCAGATGAGGCTGGTTAGACTTATGGGTCTATACTTCCCAGGATTGGTTGATGGCTCCCCTTTGTGCAAGGGGATTACTGTTGCGCTTCTCCATTCTGCTGGAACAAAGTCAGTTCTCAGGCTATGGTTAAAGTGAATGTCAACTGGGTCCACCAGGTCCTGTTTTAAATTAATTAGTAAGCAACCTGGGATGTTATCTGTTCCCACTGAGGCCACATTTTTGGCATTGGAGAGCTCAGATATGACCTAATCTCTAGAGATACTAGGCAGAGGACTGGTATCAGGTATGCTGTGGGTTATGGCTAATGGGGATGGGGTGAGGGGGGTGAAGTTTGCACCAAATCACCTAGCAGGTTGGCAGTTTCTTCAGGTTCAAATGAGAGATTTTCTGGGTCTTGTGTTTCCTTGATGCTTGCAAATGTTTTAGGTTTTTCATGATGTTAGTTAACCAAGAGCAGAGCATCAATCAAGTGACTTAAACCAGTACTTGCATCCCAGGTTTATGAAATTTTTCCCCCCAGACTGATTTTCAACTCCATTTAGATACTTTCTTCAGTAATTATTTTCTAACTACTTTTTCTTTTAAACCTGTGCTGCACTCCATATATTAATAAAAAGCTTTACAATTTTCTGTTCCACTATACAGAAACATGTCTGACTACTGTATGCCAAAGTAGCTGTTTTTGCAGTTTTTTTATGTTAATAAGCAGAGCATCAGATTAAACTACTGTCTGCATTCCTAGTTATAAAACCATCTTAAAAGATTATTATGATTAGGCATTTATTTTTCTTATTTTAGTATTGTCTTGTGGTGCTTACTGGCAACTTGAAACTATTTGATAATGCTTTGGTATTTCTGTTTAACTGGTATACGTGTGTGTTTGGGTGTGTGTGGGGTACAACTTCACTGGAATGAAGTCTGCAAAATTTTAAATGGGAAGGTATTTTGTTTTTTGACCCATGAAGATATGAAATGCTCAAGCTGCTTCATCAGGCAAGTAATTACCATCCTGGCATACGGCTGACAGTGATCATTCAGGGAGCAGCATTGTGAAAGGGGTGTGGCCTGGTCAGCAGTTTAAGGAAGTGCACAAACAGCAATGTGTAGATGTGGGTGTGACTTATGGGTGTGGCTTGTTGGGGGCAGCAGTCTAGGACCTGTGAGTACAAATCTGAAAATCCTGCCTACATCCCTGCCCTTACTCCATGGTAAAGCTGTAACTGCTGTTTCTAAATTGGCTGATACTGATTGTTTAAACTATGCTATAGTAAAACAATGTTTACTGGACTGTTTTAAGTTAACACCTGAAGCTTACAGAAGAAAAGTTTTTTGAGCATAGACACAAGGCAGATGAAAGTGTATGTGATTATTTTGCTGAGTTAAGCACTTACTTTCATAGATGGGTGAGTGGGTGTCATGTCACCACTTTTGAAAGGCTGGCAGACCATTTGGTGAAGGAAAATGCCCTTAGCAGTTTGCCTGAGGACATGAGAATTTGGTTGGCAGACAAAGAATGTAACTCTGCAGATGAGCTGGGGAAAAGGAGATCTCTACTTAGCAAGCAGAGCATCACTACATAAGAAGGGGATACTCAATGCTGCACATGGATATAAGGAACCCATGGTGGGCAGCCTAAATCACCCCAACAGAGTCTACAAGTAACAGGGGAAGCCACTAGTTTAGACCAATGGCCAGGATCAATGGTTAGATATTTTAAATGTAACCAGAGGGGCCATGTAGCATACAAATGTCCACTGAAGCAAGGGAAGGAACAAAAGGTGAAGGAGTCAGTAAGTGGGAATAACCACCTGCCAATAGTAAGTTGTCTGGAGACAACAGAGGTACCAACTATCACCAGAGTTTTTATCCTATCCTAGTGGATGGAGGACAAGCCACTGCTAAGAGAGACACAGCCTCTGACATAACCATTGTGAAGCCTGCAGTGCTTAAAGAAGAGCAGTACTTGCTTGGGCAGTCCACACCAGTTAGAACTTTAGGAGAGACCCCATTCCAAACACCTTTGACTGGGAGAGTGGAAAAAGGAACAAGCAATTAAGTGGGTTTGAGGATATCCCTGCAGATGTCTTAATAGAGATTGATTTTTGTTAATGTAGTACCTTGTGTGCATGCAGTTACATGCAATCAGCCGTGGAAACAGGCAGGTAGGTCTAGTAGCCTGGGGAGACCCAGACAGACCCCATGCCTGAAGCTGGGGCTGGTGATGTGTTTATTTCAGGAAGGGAGCTACCTAGTAGCTGTGAGCCTGAAAGTGAACCACTGCTGCTGGAAGGTACTGATGTTCCAGTGGACAAGGTGACTGCAAGGACAGAGATGAGTGGTAGTACCCAGGCTGACAGGGAGGCACCACTGTCGGAACATACTAGGCTTCCTCTGGAAGGGGATGTGGGGGATCTGGGAAGGGTTACAAAAGTAGAGTTGAGATAGGCACAGCTTTTGGACCCTACGTTACAAGGCTTGAGGAAGGTAGCTAAGGAAGCACCTGATTCTCAAGGAAAGGGGGAGTCTGTAAACTGGAACAAAGGGTTACTGTACAGAGAATGGACACGTGAGGGAAGGCTAGAGGGTGAGGTAATACAGCAGTTGATAGTGCCCAAAGCTACCATCTGGCACTTCTTGCCATAGCCCATGACATTCCTTTTGCACGTCATATGGATATAACATGTGCAAAGAATCGTACTATGCAGAATTTTCATTGGTATAGGATTGCAAGGGATGTAACAGGGTACTGCAGAACCTGTGAGCAGTGCCAAAAGGTAGGTAAGGCAGGAGGCAAGGAAAAAGCTCAGTTGATGCCTTTGCCTGTGACTGTGGAGCCATTTCTGTAGGTAGGTGTGGATATTGTGGGGCCTCTGAGTACCCCAAGTTCCACAGAGAAGAAGTATATCCTGGTGGTAGTAGATTATGCTACTAGATACCCTAAGGCAGTGGCTCTGTCCTCCATTGAGGCCGAGAAGGTGGCAAATGCTTTCTTAGAGATTTTCAGCAGGGTAGGTTTCCCAAAAGAAATACTGACTGAAAGAGGTGCCAATTTCATGTCAGACCTGCTAGCTTGTCTGTGGAAGCACTGTGCGGTGAAGCACCTAATGACCACCCCCTACCATCCCCAGACTAATGGTCTTGTGCAGAGATTAAACTCTACACTAAAGACCATGATACGGGGATTTGCAGACCAGTTTAAGAGTAAGTGGATTAAATATTTGCTCCATTGACTGTTTGCTTACAGAGAGGTACCCCAGGTTTCTACAGATTTTTCACCCTTTGAGTTACTGTATGGGTATAGGGTAAAGAAGGGCTATCACACAGGGCTTTTACATTTGTAGCCCAATGAATGTATTAAGCCTGTGATATATATTTGCCTGCCCTCAACACAAGTGGATCTCCAAGAAATTTGATAGCATTTTAATTGAAAAGTTTATTTATTTATTTATTTTTTGTTAATGCTGCAATGTATGTGTGATCCAGTACCTGACAGCCTAGGAAGATGTGATCGACAGACCACTATGCTTTGCTAGAGATGGTCTGCATCTTCTCACTTGGACTTCAGGCTTCTGGCAAAGACCCTTGCCTCCCCCATAGTGCCTTTTTTAGGAAAAGTCCTGAGGACGATAAAACCAACATAAAAATTTCAACAAATTAAAGGTCATGCTGCTAAATGCTAGGAGTCTAAACATGAAACTGCCCTCATTGCAAACGTTCTTAACCCTGGAAGATGTTGACATTTGTCCAGTCACAGAAACCTGGTTCAAAGCTGTAGAGAGCACTCCAGCCTTACCTGGTTACTCATCCTATCATACATTCAGACCCCAAACTGTGGGCAGCAAAGACAAAGAAGGTGGAGTTTCAATATATATTAAAGTCATACACACATCCAGGCTGGTCAAATGGTATGATGCACAGGAGACACCCCAGGTGCAATTAACCATTGACAAGACCCCTATTCAAATCATAGCTAGCTACAGGCCCCCAAATTTGACTCGGGATGCCCACTCCACTTATCTGGACCTCTTTGAATCTATCAAGACTCAACCCTTTACCGTGATCCTGGGTGACTTTAACTACCCAACCATAAATTGGAAAAAATACTCATGCCAGAATGCAAATGACCAGAGATTCCTTGATTTTATCAATGCAAATGCCTTGGAGCAGCTAGTCAATACCCCCACAAGAGGTGATAATATCTTGGACTTGGTATTAACCAACATGCGTAACCACTGCAGCACTCTTACAGTATCATCCTCCCTGATAAGACCTGACCATAAAGCGGTCACTTTCAAAGTCAGCATCTCCCCTGACCCCCCTCTAGCTAGGGTCAAACAAAAAAACTTCTCCAAAGCTGATTCCAACCTCCAGAGGGAAGGTATAAACAGCTTCACAGCCCCCTACCCTCTGTTGAAACTGGCACCAATATCCAAATCTACACCAAAGTACTATACGAACACTTATATGGATGCATGTAATCAGGAATACCTGACAGGACAAAATCTTCTTCTGCAAGGAAGAATAAACCTGTCTGGTGGACATCTGCAATAAATAAACTATATAACAAAAGGAAAAAAATTGCTGTCCAGGACCAAGAAGGAGCAGGTGCCCGATTGGAAGCAATCTCTCCTTACCCTGAACAAGCAAATAAGAGCACTAGTGAAATCCTCTAAAGCCAACTTAGAGTCCAAATTGGCCACATCTACTAGAGATAATCATAAGGCCTTCTTCACATATGTCCACAGTCTCAAAGGAAGCATCCAGATCAGTTAAGAACTGATGGTCAAGGACACCACATACACAAATACTGTAGATATAACCAACCTACTGGCTGAGAGATTGAGTGAAAACATCAGCCGTCTGCCCCCCATCAGTAAATCAGGACATCCACAGTACCTGCTCCCCCCTCGCATTATCTCTAGGGAACAGGTCATCACTGCCCTCTCAAAGGCAAATAATACAGCCTCCATGGGACCCAATAACATGCCAGGCTGCATCCTACATGAACTCAGACATGAACTTGTAGCACCATTAGGCACCCTATTCAACCAAAGTCTGAGTACTGGCTTTGTCCCAGCCAAATTGAGGATAGCCACTGTCATCCATTTATACAAAGGTGGACCATCCAATGATCTGGGAAATTATAGACCCATCAGCCTAACTAGCCTGATCTGCAAGGCCATGGAATGGATTATCATGGACCTCATTAACAGGGACATTGGCTACCTCCAAATATTTGACCCACACAGTTTGGATTTGTCAAGGGGAAGTCATGTCTGTTAAATCTGTTCGACTTCTCTGAGGCAGTCACCAAAGCCATGGACAAGAGGAAGATGGTGCACACCGTCTTCCTTGACCTGGCCAAGGCCTTTGACACTATTGCCCACTTGGGCATAGTAGATAAACTCAACTAGGTATCAATCCATATGTTATCAGATGGGTAGCAAACTGGCTCACTGATAGAACCCACTTAATCAAAATAGGGGAAGCCACCTCATGCATTAGACCCGTAACGAGTGGCGTACTCCAGGGATCAGTCTTGGGGCTTCTGTTATTTGGGATAAACTTCTCTGAGGTGCAGGCCAAAACCAGTTGTCTATAGCTGAGCAAGTTTGCAGATGATTGCAAGTTGGGCACGATCATCAATGCCCCAAGTGATGTGGACGTCCTCCAAGAGGGTCTCACCCAAACAAATGACTGGTGCCAGAAACATGGTCTCAAGCTGAATGCCAAAGAATGCATCATCATCCCATTTGGGGAGAGTGATGTCCCCACATATTATCACATTAATAACAACATCCTAAGCATATAATCATTCATGAGGGATTTGGGCAACCAGGTTGATAGCAACCTGACTTTTGACTACCATGTTGCTTTCATTGTACAGAAAGTTTTCTATATGGTGCACCTCATAAGTAAGGGTATCTCATCCAGGGACAAGGAGGTCATAACATCCCTGCCTTCTTCCCTTATAAGGCCAATTATTCAGTACAATGCCCCCTTCAGCATGTACCTCGCAAAACACATGCAGCAGTTGCAGAGACAACAGATGTTCCTCACCAGAAGACTCCAGGTCTTCAAACATCTACCCTACACATATAGGCTAAAAGCCCTGTCCCTCTACTCAGTTTCATACAGACTCCTCAGAGGTGACCTCTGCCTGGCATACAAAGCAATCTTAGATCCGACCTTGATAGGACTGCTCCATATCCGCAACTCCGGCTCCACTTGAGTAACCCACACACATGACCTCAACCTGGTCTGTGACATCAATAGGACTTGTTGGTGGGACAGATTTGTGTCTCAGAGACTCCACATCTGTGGAATAGACTCTCTCCCACACCAAGAAGAGCACCTCATTATCCCTTTTCAAGCACAACCAGGATAACTGGATGGAAAATAGAAAATACACCCCTGGGATTCCATCTGCATCCCTGCTGGACAGGGGCTTTGGGTGCTGACTTGTCTAAACATAGGCTAAACTCTTGGCTAGGCTTATAATGGCCTCAGGGCCAATAGCTTAGTAACTTCCTATGATCCTATGATCCTATGAAGATGTTCCATTCCATCCTTACAGACTTATAGAATCATAGGAGATTACTAGGAGATTACTAGGCTATCGACTTGGAGGTCATTTTAAGCCTAGCCATTTCAACCCAATGTAAAACAGTAGTGGTACTAGTCATCACTCAAGATTGCACTTAGTAATGACTAACCATGTCCAGGAGGGCTGTTGACTCTATCCCTGGTAAGAATTTATGGTGCCCCATCCACTCATCCAGGTTCCTCTTGAACAATGTCATAGAGGTGCTCTGTTTCACATGAATTGGCAGCCTGTTCCAAAGATGTGGCAGTCACTGGCAGATAAATCTGTCCCTGGAATGGGTAGCCCTAGATGCAGATATGCAGTAAGTTCATTAGGATTGGGTTTTCGGCTGTCTGTAGGCCAGGAATAAGTCTCCCCTGAGATGTCTATACGATATGGAGTATAGTGACAGAGATTTTAGTCAGTCTGTGTAAGGTCTCTGTAATTGCTGTAGATGCTTAGTAAGGTACATACCAAATGGAGCTTTAGGCTCAATTATGGACCGGATAAGTGCCGAGTATGGGGGGGTTATAACTTCTTTTACTCTCGAGGTAATTCCTTTATTAATCAAGTGAGCTACATGGAAAGCTTTCCTTACAATGGTAAACATGTGGTGGTCAAAGTTAAGGTCACTGTCAACCTGTGATCCCAGGTCCTTTACCACTTCAGGAGTACTTAGGGTATTGTTATACATTTGATAGTGTGAAGGGACATTGTTTGTGCCAGAGGGAATGATGATACATTTCTTTCTATTTAGTTTGAGACCATGACTAATGCACTAGTCATTGGTCTGTGTGTGACCATCCTAGAGTATACTGACATCATTTGGGGATTCAGTGATTGCACCTAGTTTTCAGTCATCTGCAAACTTGGTTAGCCACAACCCTTTAGTTTTAACCTGAACTTCTCTCAAATATATACCAAACAGTAGGGAGTCCAACTCTGACCCGTGTGGCACCCCACTGGTAACAGGTCTACTGGTTGATGTGGAGTCACCCACTTTGATAGTGTGTGTCCGGTTTGTGAGCCAGTTGGCAACCCATCTTACAAGGAAAGGATTACATTCAGTTTGCTAAGTTTATCAATAATGCCTGAATGTGGGATTGTGTCAAAAGCCCTTGCCAAGTCACAGTATGCTGTGTGCCCAGATTTGCCATCATCAATGGCCTTGGTCACACTTTCAAAGAAATCCAACAGATTTAACAGGCAGGGTCTGCCCTTCATGAAGCAAATTGGGTAGGGTCCAGGGTTTGGAGGTCACCTATGTCTTTATTTATGAGGTCCATAATGATACAATCCATGGCCTTCCAGATGAGGCTGATCAGGCTTATGGGTCTGTAATTCCCTGGGTCTGTTGCTAGGCCACCTTTGTGGAGGGTAATAACTATAGCTGTTCTCCATTCTGCAGGAACAAACCCTGTGGTTAGGCTATGATTGAAAAGGTACTTAGTGGTGATGCTAGTTCATGTTTTAGCCTGTTTAGAAGACAGCCTGGGATGTCATCTGGTCCCATAGAGGCCGTGTTCTTTGCCTTGGACAGGGCTTTGAGGACCGTCAGATATGTAAGGGGGGGTGAGTTTTGGGGAGAGTTTGCTGTAAGCTACGAGAGGATAAGGGAGCTAAATTTGAGCCAAACCTATCTGCTAGCAGGTTTGCTATCTCTATGGGGCCAGTGTGTGTGATACCGTTGGCCACCAGTTCTGCATATGCTTGGGTCCCTACCCTTTAGGTTACGTTCATAGCTGTAAAAGGCCTTGCGGTTATCCTTGGAAGTACTTGCTAGGTTTCTTTCAAAGGAGCTCTTGAAAAATTTGACAAGTTGTCTTATTTGCCTGTTAAGGCTGAGGAGGGTGCTTTTACATTGTTGGGTCTTTGTCTTTCTTTTCTTGGACAGCAACATTTTGCATTTGTTATAGAATTTGTTGATCCTGGCAGTCTACCATGGCAGGGTGATTTTACTTGGAGCTCTGGCTTTGATTCTATCTGGTACAGCTGAGTTTATACACTTATGCAAGTAATTATACAGGGCTTTAGTGTAAGCTTCGGTATAGTTACCACTTTTAACATTGGTTTTCATTTCCTATTTTTTGGGGGGGTTATTAACTAGTGTGTACTCATAGACAGCCTTAATTTTTTAAATTATTTTGTGCATGATGGTTGCATACATTCATGCATATTTCTTTTGTTAACAATCACTTGTTGCTTCATTTCCTTTTTTTGTTCTTTTATGTTTAATCTCATACAGGGCTATGCCACCCAAAATAACTGGACCCTGTAAATCACCATACACTGATGCAGAGAATGAAGTTATCATCCAGGCAGTACAGTGACATGGCTCATTCCTCTCAGACAGAGGCAGAGGTGACAAGTACCCCCGTGACTGAAAAAATCAGACATTGGGCCAGTGAGATGATAATGAACATGAAATGTAGGGTGGTTGCAATTGTCTGGGAATGGATGGCTACTGGGGATGGTCCTGCTATCGCACCACCATTGACTGAGGCAGAGGAGTTCCTGTCCATTGTCAGAGATCCACACAGCTCAGCAGGAGGTCCATACAGAATCATTGATGTTGGTGCAGTCCGTGTTTGTCTTCTGCTGAACTTCCAGCTGTGCAATATAATTAAATAATTTGCATTTTGTGTGTGTGTGTGTGTGTGTGTGTGTGTGTGTGTGTGTGTGTGTGTGTATATATATATATATATATATATATATATATATATATATATGTGTGTGTGTGTGTGTGTGTGTGTGTGTATATATATATATATATATATATATATATATATATATATATATATATATATATATATATATATATAAAACAACAAAGTAAATCCGGCACTGCACAATAACACCATCAGCCAAAAAATAAGCTTTAAATACAGCAGAAGGAGCAAATAACTTTAATAGCTCGTAGACAGCAAAAATACACACTCCAAACCGGTTTCACCTCTTAGGCATCATCAGTGGATTATACCCAGTGTCTACATCACAGCATTAAATATGTCCCCCTTAAAGAGACATGCCCAAAGTTTAAACAAGCACCAATATATAAATAAAAATAAAAATAAGAAGTACAAAAATACAGAAGAATACAAATATCATATCATTAATGCAATTAATACACATATACACCTATGTATATCACTATACTTAATAACTTTTTGTTTTATTCACCCATAAACCTTACTATTTAGAGAAACTCATTTAAACCAGGTTTATATAGAGCTCCTACATTCAAAATTCACATTCTTTCCTTTTTATCCAACAATAGATGTTTTTCAGTCTCCCTCATATTAATGCTACATATTGTATCGATCCCTATAAATATAAAGTGTGCCGTGACATGATCCATTTTATGTTTATATAGGGCACTTTGTACCCGCTGACATTTAATGTCACTTATATGCAGTGCCACTCTACTTTTAAAGGATCTTGATGTTTGGCCCACATAAAGGGCCCCACATTGACATACTGCCATATAAACTATCCATTCTAACCTACAAGTTATTAGATGTTGTATGTCATAAACCTTGGAGGTATTAATGGATGTAAAAGATTTAGTTTTAGGAATAATTTTACAATATGTACATCTACCACAAGGGTTACACGCTCTTGTGGTACCCAATTTTGTTTTTTTACACTCCAGTTTTTTATATCATGAAAGTGATTCCTCTATGTTTCTACCTCTTCTATACCCAAATTTACAATATTCCGTAAGTTAAAACTACCAAAAAATTGATCCTGTTTCAAAATATGCCAAAAGTTATGAATTATACCTCAAAATTTATAGGTATTAGTTCCAAATGTAGTAGTAAACCTTAAAGGAACTATCCTCCCAGTGTTCTCATCATGAAACTCAGATTCAGAATTTAAACTTCTTTTCATGCTGGATACCTTCAGTACCTCCTGATCTATAATATTTGTATTGCATCCTCTTTGTTTAAATCTATTCCCCATGTGTTTAACCTCTTCCTTAAATTCTACTTCATTACTACATATACGTCTAAGTCTTTGGAATTGATTTTTAGGTATATTAGATATAACATGATTTGGATGGCAACTATCTGCCCTCAGTAATGAATTTTTTGTGAATGGTTTTCTAAATAGACTTGTACTTAAAGTACCATCCTTGTTCTTAACTACATGCACATCCAAAAAATTAATAGCCATTTTTTCTTTCTTATCAACAAAGACTATGTCAAACACGTTGAAATTTAAATGATCTACAAACGTGTTCCATTCACTTGAAGAACCAGACCATATAGCCCAGCAATCATCAAGATATCGATGCCACATTATCAATTTAGATTTAAAAGGAACATTATCTTCATAAATCAAACTACATTCCAAGTACTTCATGAAAAGATCTGCGTATATTGGCGCAAATTTAGTGCCCATTGCAACTCCATTTAACTGCAAGTAACATTCATTTCCAAAAAAGAACACATTATTCTCCAGCACAATTTTGATCAGATCTATCAAAAAAGAACAATGTTCAACAGAATATTGTCCAAATTGTGACAACCAATATTTAATTGCTTCTAATCCCCCATGGTGTGGAATACTAGTGTACAATGATTGCACATCGAGTGTACAAATATAACAATCACCAGATAACATTATATCATCCATCAGTTGCAAAAACTCATTTAATTCTGTATCTAATAAGGGCTAATAATGGTTTCAACTGTAATTCTAAATATGCTGAAATAGGCTCAGTTAGAGACCCAATTCCTGATACTATAAGCCTACCTGGGGGAGGAAAAATATTTTTATGTATTTTTGGTAAAATATAAAATAATTGAGATTTTGGGTTATCCACCATTAATTTCTTTAGTAAAGTTTCATTAATAAAACCCCTAGACTTATAATCTTTTAGCGTCTTATCAATATTAAATTTCAGGTCAACAGTGGGATCTAAAGCAAGTTTTAAATAAAACCTGTTATCACCCAACTGTTTTTTAACCTCATTGGTATAACTATTAATATCCCACACTACTAATGCTCCACCCTTATTGGCCTTAAGTATAACTAAATCTTTGTTTTCCATTAAACCTTTTAAAGCAGCCCTTTCATTAACTGTCAAATTACAACCGTGGTGTCTAAAAATATTATTTTGATTTTTATGTAATTCACATAGTACACTTTCTTCAAACAACCTCACCCTTGGATGGTAAGGGCGTACAAAGCTACTTTTTTTAAATCTAAATTCAGAAGTAACAGAAGAATCACTTTTTGTATGAAAAACGTACTTTAAATTCAAATTCATACAAAAACTTTTAGCATCCATACACGTCATGCTGAGACAGAAAAAAATAAGGTACGTGGTTAAATCCTTTATTTAACACAGCTTTCTCATCATCATTAAGCTGGTATTCAGTAAGATTTACTATAAGTCCTTCATCATTTACTTCTCCTTCACCAGTCTCTCAAATCTTTCTTCCATCTCTCTCAGGTTCTCTCTTTCGATGTTTCTTTCCACCCTTCTAAAGGCCCCCCCCCTAGGTCTAGCCCTCTTATGTGTAAGTGATTGTACCTCAGTCATGGGGAATATATTTAATGTTGTGACATAGGCACTGGGTATAATCCACTGATGACACCTAACAGGTCAAATCAGTTTGGAGTGTGTATTTTTGCTGTCTGCGTGCTATTAAAGTTATTTGCTCCTTCTGCTGTATTTAAAGCTTATTTTTTGGCTGATGGTGTTATGGTGCAGTGCCGGATTTACTTTGTTGTTCTATTGTGGAATTTTTCCATGCACGCACTTCACATTATACGTGCACAGGTGACTGTTTGGAGATTGTATACCTTTCAGTGCCTGGTGCTGTTGTTCGTGGTGCCTATATCGGTGGGCAGGATTCACTATTATCTTCACTAAGAGTGGATTTATGGTGACTGTGTTTACATGATGGCAGAAGGGGGTTATTTGTGTAAATATATCGATACATTGAGTTTGGATAAAGAGGATAACACATGGCTTGATGGCAGACAGTGGAATGTTACTAATGTGAGTAATACGGAAGCAAATACTCTGTCACAGATGCAACATGACTTTAAAGAACTGTTTTTTAGTACTAAAAAATACCGCTCAATTATATGGCATATAAAACTGTTAAAGGCCTATTTGGTTGCTGGTATAGCACCATGAGATTTGCGTGTTTATGTGAAACTAGGTGTAGGAAAAGAAAACGAAAGTTTTCTGGCAATATGGCGTTTAATACAAACTACAGGTTCAAAGCTTTTTGTCGAACTGTTAACTTCGTACTGAACTTAACGGATGTTAAACAACAAGTAAATGATTGTTTAGAATTGGTACAAAAATATAATGAAGTGGAAGAATTTAAGGGTTTGCTTAACAAATATATGGAAGACATGAATGTTTTTGAAAATGATGTAAAAATTAAAAAGCTTAAGAAGTTTAATAGAGATATGGGTGATGCTAAAAATGATAAAACCTACACCTGGAAACAATTTAAAAGAGTGGTGAGATTTAGAGACACTGATAAACCCAAACAAATCAAACATAAGAGAAACAAGTCGATTCTAAAATCCACTCGTAGTATGGACAATTTTGAATCCAGTACATCTGAAGTGTCTTCTAATGCATTGAGTACTGACACTGATTTGGAAGTGACTCAGGTACAATCACCTACACATAAGAGGGCTAGACCTGGGGGGGGCCTTTAGAAGGTTGGAAAGAAACATCGAAAGAGAAAACCTGAGAGAGATGGAAGAAAGATTCGAGAGACTGGTGAAGGAGAAGTAAATGATGAAGGACTTATAGTAAATCTTACTGAATACCAGCTTAATGATGATGAGAAAGCTGCGTTAAATAAAGGATTTATCTATGTAGCTTATTTTTTCTGTCTCAGCATGACGTGTATGGATGTTAAAAGTTTTTGTAGGAATTTGAATTTAAAGTACTTTTTTCATACAAAAAGTGATTTTTCTGTTACTTCTGAATTTAGATTTAAAAAAAGTAGCGTTGTACCCCCTTACCATCCAGGGGTGAGGTTGTTTGAAGAAAGTGTACTATGTGAATTACATAAAAATCAAAATAATATTTTTAGACACCACGGTTGTAATTTGACAGTTAAAGAATGCCTGCTTTAAAAGGTCTGATAGAAAACAAAAGATTTAGTTATACTTAAGGCCGATAAGGGTGGAGCATTAGTAGTGTGGGATATTAATGGTTATACCAATGAGGTTAAAAAACAGTTGGGTGATAACAGGTTTTATTTAAAACTTGCTTTAGATCCCACTGTTGACCTGAAATTTAATATTGATAAGACGCTAAAAGATTATAAGTCTAGGGGTTTTATTAATGAAACTTTACTAAAGGAATTAATGGTGGATAACCCGAAATCTCAACTATTTTATATTTTACCAAAAATACATAAAAATATTTTTCCTCCCCCAGGTAGGCCTATAGTATCAGGAATTGGGTCTCTAACTGAGCCTATTTCAGCATATTTAGAATTACAGTTGAACACATGTTCTGGAGCTGTAAATGTATATTTAAACTTTGGAATTCTTTAAAAATTCAATTACAAAAAATGGGTTATCAACAATCTACACTTTCCTGGGAATTTATGATTCTAAGTGAGTCCAACAGAACGCAGCCACATAATAAAATAATAAAACCTTTTTACTTGCTTTTTTGTGTAAACATACAAAGTAATTACTGAAACCTCTTGTGAGTTTAAATATACTCACATACCCAACAATTATATCATTCAATTAAATAATTTATCAATTAAATAATTCATTTTGATTTAACCTCCTTAAAACTGCAAACCTAATATAGTATATTTTAAAGACATACATTTCCAATTAAAAAAAAACTAAAAAATTAGTACATAATATAATATAATATATAATATATATAATATAAAATAAAAAAAACTAAAAAATATATGTATATATATATTATATATTATATATTTATATTTATATATATATATATTCTTTCAAATTTGTGATCTATGTACAAAAAGTGATTTAAATATAGGAAATTGATAGGTTTTGATTTGTTTTTATAGGTGAATGCATTTATTATTATTTTTATTTAATATGTGAATTTGGTATATTATATTATATAATATATATATATAATATATATATTTTATTTTTTATTAATATAATATATATTGCTGGGATAGTTTGTTATACAGTTTAGGATATGGTACTTTGAATTTTAATTTTTAAATATGTCTTATTAGAATATACTAATATACTATGCAGTAATTACTTGTGTCTGAAAGTGTATAGATGTTATGTATGTTTATTATTAAGCAAGTAAAAGGTTTATGGACTCACTTATTGTTTTCCTCTCTGTTGGACTCCTCCTTGTTTAAAACGTTTGTGTTTTGATAATTTATGATTCTACATATCCCTTGAGCGATTTGGATAAATCCCAATTGGTAATACTTACAAATTTTTTTTATTAATGAAGTTATACATAGCTACAAACTGGTTGAATCCAGTGCAGACTTCATGGGAAAATTTTAAAAGTGTAGCAATAAAACATATTTTAGCACATAAATTATTAATTAAGGATCACAAGAAAAACATAAATAATCCAAAATTTGGGAGAAAATCTTTAATATTGTATTGGCATAATGATCAAATTATATTGTTCCTCTGGGTGTACATATTAAAGTCGGAAACATTATCAATAACCTGTATACTGATACTAGATCTTTTAATACCTTGTCAAGAATTTTATCTTAATGTATAAAGATTTTAGTTATCTGTTGGAAGCATTCATGTAGATAATGTATACATAGTGTAGTAGTGTGATTATAGGTTTACTTTTGATATTGCTGTATTTTATTTTGTGTAGTGTATTATTGTATTAACAACTGAAAATAATAAAGATTTATTATTGAAAAAAAAAAGAATTACAGTTGAAACCATTATTAGCTCTTATTACATCCAGAATTAAAGATACAAATGAGTTTTTGCAACTGATGGATGATATAATGTTATCTGGTGATTGTTATAATTGTACACTTGATGTACAATCACTGTACACTAGTATTCCACATCATGGGGGAATAGAAGCAATTAAATATTGGTTGTCACAATTTGGACAATATTCTGTTGAACATTGTTCTTTTTTGATAGATCTGATCAAAATTGTGCTGGAGAATAATGTGTTCTTTTTTGGAAATGAATGTTACTTGCAGTTAAATGGAGCTGCAATGGGCACTAAATTTGAGCCAATATATGCAGATCTTTTCATGGGGTACTTGGAATGTAGTTTGATTTATGAAGATAATGTTCCTTTTAAATCTAAATTGTGTGTGTGTGCCTGTGTGTGTGTGTGTGTGTGTGTGTGTGTGTGTGTGTGTGTGTGTGTGTGTGTGTGTGTGTGTGTGGATGTGTGTGTGTGTGTGTGTGTGTGTGTGTGTGTGTGTGTGTGTGTGTGTGTGTGTGTGTGTATATATATGTGTGTGTGTGTGTGTGTGTGTGTGTGTGTGTGTGTGTGTGTGTGTGTGTGTGTGTGTGCATATCTATATATATATGTATATATATATATATATGTGTGTGTGTGTGTGTGTGTGTGTGTGTGTGTGTGTGTGTGTGTGTGTGTGTGTGTGTGTATATAGATATATATATATATATATATATATATATATATATATATATATATACAGAGACAGAATGAGTAAGAAAGGAGGAGGAAAACACTGAGAGAGGGAAGGATGGGGCGATGGGAACAGCACAGTAGACCTTTATGTAAGAGGTTTCCTATTTTTATTCTGCAGACGTTAAGGGGATTGTTTTCTGCTCCTTGTGTCATTAACATTGTGGTACTTATCATCCATGTTTCATCTCCCTTCCTTATCTCTAGGCACATCTGCTTCTGATATTGCAAGACCACATGTACATGATAAGCACACCTTTTTATTGTTATTACTGTCCATAAGGTAGACATATGTCTACACAAAAGCCCTTTTTTGCATTGCCTTAGCATCTATTATTGTTTAAAATATGACCAAACACAAAGCAGCTTATTCTCCACAAAAACTTCAATCAAACGAAAACGAAAACAAGGAAGTGACAGCTCAGGAAAACCAATACTTTAATAGCTCCAACGGTAAGCGCTTTCACCTCTCCACTTATTCTCCAAATAGAGACTTCTTCAGACAACCATATAAAAAATACTATGCCCTTTTATGCATAAACAATCACATGACATATCTAATCACATGACACATCTACACATTTAAGAAACACCAAACATCAATTTATCATCACCTTCTAAAAATACTTTTTGTTACACTTAAATTATCAATAAAACTGTTTAATATTAGAAATCCTTCTTTTTATATGTAAAAAACTGTTAGTGTTTTAATCCCCTCTTTTTTAAATAACTTATAAATTCCTCTCTATTATTTAATCCTGGCGGGAAACATGCATTCAGTTAAACCTGCCAACAATATTCTAACCAACCAAGTTCTTCCTCAATATTCACAATATTAGTAGTATTTGCTAATTTTCTAAAACCAAGAACTTAAAATTTATTTTACACTTTTTGTTTTAATAATGTCTACTCATTACATTCCTTTCATCTCCTATCTGTATTGCGTATTTATGCTCATAAATCCGCTTATACAATTCACGCGTTGTCCTTCCAACATAAAAAGAATGACATTCTAAGGATACAATCAAATAAATCACATTAAAAACTTTGCAATTAAAAGTTCCAGCTATTTTAACTTTTGTGTTTCCTACTTCTATTTCATTTCTCTCAAAGTATTGGTTTTCCTGAGCTGTCGCTTCCTTGTTTTTGTTATTGTTTAAAATATGATTTATGTAACATAAGTTTAATCAGTTTTTATTCTATTTCTCTCTTTGTTGTATTGCTTAATTGTTATCATAGGTGATCCAGTCAGTGGCACTGTGGAACTCTTACCACCTGATGTCAAAGTATTGGTAGCCTCTGATGATGATGGCAGCGATGAAGCGGCAAAGTCTGAGGGTGCAGAGAGGACTCTGACACTCAGATTGTAATTCCTACATCCCCTGCTCATATTTCAGACACAGTCAATATGCTTATGCATACCCATGCCATGGAGACTTCAGACATAGGACAGGCTGAGTGTGGCACAGTTGATCAAGGAAGTGTGGTCACTCTGGTTGCAGAGCTAGTTGAGTGCCTCCATAGCCATCTTTTGGGTGAAGTGCCACACAAGGTGGTTGGTACAGGTGCTTGGAGGAGGCCTGCTGTCCACCCTCCTCCTGATGTTGGTGTGTCACACAATGTATGTGTAGGGCTGTCATGGAGGCACAGGCACATTCCATCAGGGTCTCAGAAAATATAGTTCAAGTACTAAATGCTGCGCATTCTGACATGTGGGACTGCCTGAACTATGTGGTTGACTCATTGGATAAGATGAATGACACACTGTATTGGGAAGTGTCTGTAATGGAACAACTTCCGGGGGAGGGTCATCATCCGTGTGACTAGAGAGCCACTACATCATCAGGTTTTAGCCGACTTTGCCATACCAGATTCCACTCCTGTATTGGCACTTCTACTGCTCCATCAGTGATTGAGGTGTCCACACCCAGATGTTATAGGCCACATGGTAGTGGTACTGGAAGTAGTCGGGATGAGAACTTGTCTACCAGGCATTAATCATGTTTAGGTAGCACACTCACTTCTAGCCAGTGCCATGGAAGTAACAGTGCAACTCCTGTCAGAAGTACTCCTCATGGTCGGGGGCAAAATACTGAACTGACTACTCTGTCATACACAACTCATACATACCTGTTCTAGATGCCATGATGTAGTGTTAGCACAGTGCTTGATTGTATTCATGCAAACACACACACACACACACACACACACACACACTTTGAAAAACAACTTGCCCATACTACCTCACACAAAAACACGCAACAAGTTATGTAAACATTATTGTTGATTGATATAAATCTCTTGCTACTGGCCCCAGCAATTGTATACTTCCCGAATGAATTGTTTGCCACTTGCATACATTCACTTCTCTGGTGTCAGGCTTGTCCTCCTCTATCCTCCCACCACAATCACCCTGTGCAAGTGCTGATGATTGTTCCCTGCCCTTTGCATATTTCTTTGGGATTTAGGGTTGCTATATGCCTGATGCACAGAATGGATAGCTAATGCTTGATTACTCAGAAGCTTGCTTTAAATCTTAATGTATTTCAGATGAAATGTTTTTATTTATTACTTCTATTCAGTTGTCAATGGTTGGTTATGTAATTGTTGACCCTCATTGTATTTGTGTTAGTATTGTTTGTAATGCAGCCAAAGTAGATAATTATTACTTCTTGCTCTGCTTGTGTAAATGATGTTAGCATTGTCTGCTCACTGTTGGTTTATATACAGTGATCAACTGAAATGCTTGATGCACAGTACTGGACAAAATCCATAGCAGTATATTGCATACATCAGTAATAAGCTATTACTGACATTACCACATATCTGGGATATCAACTTAGGGGCATATGAGTATTTGCATACGAGAGTTATCAATTATTTACCTCTTTTTTATATAGGTTCCACACTTACTTTGTTAACAATGCAGCTACAAGACATGTCCCTGGGAGATGTCTCTGTCTGATACTAACAACACACAGCCATTACATAGTTATGTAAAGGTTGTAAATTTTTCACTTAGGTAGTAAGTGTGTGTGCTATCCTTTGCCTCTTAGCCAGAGCAATGCTAGCCAGAGCCATGGCATACTGCGCCTGCCTACATCTGCCAGGGGCCTTCTGCAACTGGTGGTTCTCCCTCAGACTCCTTCATCCGGGATCTGCTGGAGTTGCTGGCCCTGCCTGTAGTCCTGGAAACTGTGGTCCTGCCCCTTCTTGCCCTTGTTCAAGCTGTTGCCTGAGAATTACATTGTGCAATATGGCACAGACTGTGAATATTTGGGTAGAGGTGGCTGGGTCGTACTGCAGGGCACCTCCTAATGTGTCTAGACACCGGAACCTTCATTTGAGCAAGCCAAATACAGATAATACAATATTCCTAGTTTGAGCATGGGCATTCTTCTGTCCTTGCTCAATGGGATTGTGTGGTTTTCTCAAGGGTGTCATAAGCCACTGTTCCCATGCATAACATGCATCCCCCTCTAGATGGTCTTGTGGAAAGTCACCCCTAGCAACCCTTTTGTACAGCTTACAGGCATGTCATATGTTTGAGTTGTAAAAACTGCCTGGGTTGTCTGCACACACATTGTAGATGATCCCTTGGGCATTTCAGACAACCTGACAGTAGAGTGGTATCCTTTCCTGTTAATCTACCTTCTTCCCATTTCATCAAGTGAGACTTTTATTTCTATTTGGCCCCCAAAACATCAGGGAGGTGTGCTATTACATACTTTTTGCATTGCTATTGATCTATCCTTTGGGGTGCATGGGATATATATTGCCTATGGGTCTCTGGGAAGTACCTGTAGCTAGTCTACATAATGCTACACATACCTTTATTTCCAATGGGATAGTTTCTCTGCGGCTTCCCCAGGTCCTCAGGTGAAGGCAGCAGGGGTTGCATATTTCCTCTAGTGTTTCCATATGCACCCTGTATCCATTTACAACTTCTGTGTCTTGTAATCCATGATAAGTCAGACAGTGTCTAAACACCGTTTTTCTTCTCGGCTGAGGTCTGGAAACCGATCCAGCACCTTGAATTACAGTCTGTTGCACATACAAGTTAATGATGGCAGCAGCAACCTTTAGCATTTTTTTCTAAGTGTAATCATAGCTGTATTCCAAACAGCTTTGGATTTCAGGGCAAAAGGCAGCACTGAGTATGCATGTTCATTTTATACATTCATGAATAGCTCGGACCATTTTGGATTGCTTAATTATCATCATTAGACAATTCTGCCGCTTATCATTGTTTTGAGGCTTTACACTAAGTATAGAGCTGTTTAGTAAATACCAAATAGTATGCTATTTTGTAGACGTTTATGAATCCAGCCCATTGAACCTATTTGACTAAAAATATTTTGTCATCTTAAGTAGTTTCTTAACAGAAAAACACCTTGTTTTAATCACCAAAATATGAATTGTAAGCTGATAGTTCCATTGATATCCTTTATCTAGAGATGTTTTCTCTACATTACAGGAGACTTCTATAGTTTGTATATTGCTAATCACTAGTTTGACTGAATACAGCCTAAAGGGAAAAATCTTCTGTTGCTGTTATTAAATAACAGCTCTATAAAACAGTGTGAGAAATGGCAAGCATTATTCTAAACATAATTTGCACTGCCTTCTACAAAATAATTTTATAACAATTTCACTGTTTCTTTGTGGTATTGGGAGGGCATAACTCTCAACTGTAGGGATTTTTGAAGAATGTTCAGATTTTTCCTCATATTTTTAGTCTGTTTCTGATAAAATCTGAGGTTTTCTGGCAAATCACTATGATGATCTGAGGACTGAGGTCAGTCAATACACCCCCCCCCCGCTTTTTTGTGTTCTGTCATTCCTTAACATGCAGTAGTTGGGAGGAGTTAGTTCAGAATCTTTTATGTGGGGCTAAAGCCAGGTTTCTGAGATGGAGAGAATATTGGGCTGGTTATGTAGAAGCCAGGCATGAAGGTTTGGAATTGTGTTACATAGACTCTGAGTATTTAGAGCTGAGAAGTGGAAGGGTTTTCCTGTTGCTTGGGGGGTGGGGTTTGGGGGCTGGATTTAGTGTGGTAGAGGGGCCTGGGTTTGGGTGGATGTCCCTGGAGAGAAGCATAGAGATAATATGATGGATGAGGTACTTGGTTTGTTTGGGGTGTAGTATACAGGTAGAGAGTTTTGTGGACATTATACTAGTGTAGTTGGGAACAGTGTTTTTAAAGTTAAGTAGGAGTCTATAGGGGAACAGCATACTAGCGTTGAGGGGGTAGAGACTGGGAGATATAAGCGTAACATTAAATGTGTACTTTGTAGAGGATGGGGTAGTGGTGTGAAATGGGGGGAGTGGTTTGCATTAGTATGTTGGGTGATATATATTTTAGGTACGTTAAGGTAATTAAAAGTATTATTTGAGTAAGTAGAGATAATGGCTTGAGGGTCATGATGTTGGTGTTACGATGGTAGTAAGGGGTGAGGTAAGTTGGGAAGTTAGTTTATTTTATTAAGACATTTTATTAAGAGATTATGGTTTAGGTTAATTGCTTGGTAGTTTATCAGGATATGTAGTGTTTGGCAGTAAATGCTGAAGGGTAGGCTTACTTTAATGGGTGAACTGTAGGAGGGGATTTTGGGGGTATGATGGGTAGTTAGGATTGGATAGGGGCGGAAGTGGTAGGAGTAGCTAGCTAAGTATAAGTGTAGAGGTACTGTGGGTGGGTGAGATTTGGGGGCAGGGTAGGGGAGCAGAGTGAGCCTGCAGGGTGAATGGAGTGGGTAGAGCCAAGGGAAGGAAGAATCTAGGTCAATGAACAAAAAAAATCAGTGGAGTGGAAGGTAAGTTCAGAGGAAAGTATGCAAGGGGGGGTAAGGAACGTTCTAGCAGTGGTATAGGGAAAGGATTATATTGGTTCAGAGAGGTAAAGATGGCACCAGAGGAAGGAAGGGAAAGTTAAAGAGTCTAGGGGGGTTGGAAAGAAAAGAAAATGAAAGAAATTGGGACAGGGTTGGAGAGAGAGTGGAGATGGATGTCACAGTGGCCTAGCTGGTTGGAAGCAGTACTGACAGGGTTAGGTCAGCAGTGTGAAACAGCACTGAAAATAACAATCAGAAAGGAAGGAGCTGTGAAAATCAGAGCAGAATAGGTAAGAAAAGAGCAATCCAGAGATGGAAATGTTGCAGATATCAATTTAAAAACAAGAGAAAAAGGGTACAGAAGACATACTAGGGGTTAAATAACACTCTAGAATGTGGCTGGCAACATTAAACCTACATATACTGGAAGTATTGAAAGTTAAAATGACATTAAGCTAAAAGCTGTTGGTACTATTGTTAGTTAAAACAAGGAATATGGTAGCCTGCTGGCATTGTGCTGTCTCCTGGTGGCCGAAGTAAGTTACTACAGCCAAAAAAACTAATCTGTGTGTTTGCTCACCTGTCCTATAGTAATACTTTAAATGATAAGGAGCAGTTCACTTTTTAAAAAGCAGATAGTCTAAAAAACACATTCAAAGTGTGGATAAATTACAATAGAAGGAACACCTACAGTTGAGCTAGAAAGCTGTGTTTTTTTAGTTTGGTTTTGGAGCTGCTTCAGACAGGTAACTTAAACAGATTTATAACACTTTCACAAGGTATTTTGCTGGGTGAGTCTGTTGGGCAGGGGATGACCACAGAGTGTTTAACCCATCGGGAGAAGCTGCAAGAGATAAGGGGGAACACATACAAAAGGCTATACCAAGAAAGTAAGAAAAGACATATGAGAGACCAAACCTAGAAAAATCCTAGAGAATCAAAAGGATAAGTGAGGTATAATACAGACAAGAAATAACCAGTGTAGCAATAACAGTATTCCCAGTTGACTAAACCCTGAAAGCAGAGCAGATACTACTTTTTAAACAACTAATGTAGCCCTAAAAGTACATGCAGTAGTTTGTATAGAAATAGCAAATATTAGCAAACACAGTTAACTAAGCCCTTTGAGCAGAGCAGAAAACATTATTAAAAAACTGTAATGTAGTACTAGAAGTAAACACAGTAGCTTGTACAGATAAAGCAACTTTTAGCAAACACAGTTAACTCTGCACTGACAGACGGTGCGTAGTAGCAGTGTAAACACAGCGATAAATAAAACAGTATGTCTTGCACAATACCTTCTAAAGCCAGAGTACACAGGCAGCAGGGAGTAGGAGCTTCCATGTGGACTGCACAGAAGCTAGAAAGGATTTTAAAGATGGCGCCACAGGAAGAAAGGGAATGTTAAAGGGCCTGGCGGATGGGTTAGAAAGAAAAGAAAATGAAAGAAACTGGGGGAAGGGTTGGAGAGAGAGTGGAGATGGATGTCACAGTGGCCTAGCTGGTTGGAACCAGTACTGACAGAGCTAGGTCAGCAGTGTGAAACAGCACTGAAAATAACAATCAGAAAGGAAAGAGCTGTGAAAATCAGAGCTGAAGAGGTAAGAAGAGAGCAAGTCAGAGAGGGAAATGTTGCAGATATCAATTTAAAAACAGGAGACTCCATCTCAACGATTTGCCAGAAAACCAGAAAACCACCAATTTTATGAGGGACAGACCAAAAATAAAAGGCAAAATCTGGACATTCTGGGAAAATCTGGACAGTTAAGAGGTACAATCCGTATTAAATATTTACATTTCAAACAATGACAGAGGTACAGATAAATTAATAGAAAATAAAACAAACCACAGTAACATTTTTCATTGCCATTTTATGTACTATATATTAACTTTTTAACAATTATCATTCACTCCAGCATTACACAAATTGCTCAATTCCTGCCTTCCCTTAAATCTCACTCATTCTCTTCCATAACACTATTTTGCATGCATTAATCCCCAAATTCCATTAATTTCTATGTAATTTTATCCTTCCCCTTTCTAAACATCCCACCTCCTGTTTTTTCATCTCCTTGACCATATTCAGCACTTCAGTTATAGTTGCTTTTTTGGCAGCCAATACCACTACATTTAGTAATGCCTTACGATATCTTGGCAATTTAGATCCTATTTGTTTTGTACAGCAAACATAGCATGATGTATAGTTGTTTAAGTAAGCTTACCTTATCAGTAGATGTTGTAATGGATCATCATTGTAGTAATATAATTTCTACGGGTTTAGTTTATCCCCCCTGCACTGGCTATCTTTTCAAAATGTTGGGTGACTTCCACAGGCTGCATCTGCTAGAAGTGCACAGGGCACTCCATGAAAAAGGCAGATAGAGCACTAAAAGCTTCAATGCAATTTTTGCCTAAAAGGTCAGAGCCCCAGGTGTATGTACTAGGAAGCAAAGAAAATAATAACAAAAACTGCACACCCAGAAGAGTGAAATAACCACACGCTGGCAATACAGTATAGAAACATCAGGACCAGGTGGCTGGAGGGAGGGACAGTTGCTGCAATGGTGACCCAATCGAACATCTACTGTTATGGTAAATTTACTTACACAACTGTACTGGGTTCATGCATGTATCACCATTGCAGTAACATAACTTATAAGCTATATGGGTAGAGTCCCATATCTTAAATAGGAGTAGGAAAAAAGGGTAGAGGCCAACACCTAAGGCTCCAGGAGCCCTTCGTATAGTCCTAACAACTTCTGTTCTGGATCTAGACAAGTAACCCAGTTTTTAGTGCTTTTTAAATGTATTTACAGATGACCAAGGTGCTGCCTCTGGAATGCTTCTAGAGTCCACCCCTTTCCAGAAAGCAACAAAATAATCTAATGCTCTTGCTGAATGAGCTGCAACCCTGCCTTGACGTGGCTTTTTTGTGGTGATGATAAAAAAGTAATAGCAGGAAACAGCCAATTAGAAATACTCAGTGTTGACACTGGTTGTCGTTTTTTGTTACCTTCATAGGAGACAAGCAACTGTTCAGCTTTACTAAAAGGTTGAGTTTTGTCTACGTGGTATCTGAGCTGTCTGTGTACATTCAGGGAATGACAAATCCTTCCTCCCTCAGTCTTTGGTTCAATAGAGCAGACTGGGAGGTGAATAGTCTGGCTTAAAGTAAACTCTGAGATGACTTTAGGCATAAAGGCAGGGTCTGTTCTCAAAGAAACCCTGTTTTTCTGAAAAGTGAAGTAGGATTGGCTCACCATAAATGCTTGTAACTCAAATTCTCACTTTACAGATGCCAGAGAATAAAGTACATTGTCTTCCTTGTCAAGAGTCTCAATTTAGCCTCATGAACTGGTTTGAATGGAGACTGAGTAAGCTTTCAAGCACAAAACTGAGATCCCAAGGAGGAACCACCAGTTCCCTAGGTGGGCAAATATGTAAGACCCATTTCAAGAATTGTTTATTTTTGGTATTGTTTGAAAGTAGGGGCTCTAAGGGTACACAAGCAGATACAGTTGACAAATTGTATTTGGATAGAACAGTATGACAAAACATTGGACAGTAACTCATACAAATAATAAAAAAGGCATCTTGGCATGTTGAGGATTCTGGTTCTTTGAGTGGTACCAGCTAGAAAATCTTTTCCACTTACCCATATATAATTTCCTAGTAGTAGGTTTTCTGGCCTCCTTTAGTATCTGCTACATGTCCTCAGAAAAAAAGGTGCCGAAAGGTTTCATCCAAGCAGTCAGCTGAAGAGTTTCCAGACTGAGGTGTATGAAATTCCTCTGTCTTGCAAGAGTAAACCTGGTCTGAGAGGAAACTTGTGGTAATTGCCCTTGGCCAGATAAAGAGAAGGGAGAACCACTGCTGCCTTGGTCAGATTGGGAGTCACCACCAGAATATTTGGAGAGTCCTTATTGATTTTTAGAAGAACTCTGGTAAACAGAGGAAAGGATGAAAAAGCCTACAGGGGCATTCCCATCCACGGAAATGAAAGACCATCTGCCTTCCAAGCCAGTTTGCAAGGAGTCCTGGTGCAGAATTTCTCTAGTTGTTTGTTCTGAATGGAGATGAACACATCTATTTCAGGTGTTTCCCACAGGTGAATCAGATCTTGGATGACCCTAAGATGAAGTTTCGGTCTTGCTGAGCTTGCCTGCAATAAGGTTTTGCTGTGATAGAATGCATGTACATCCTGAAGAGTGAGGCTGTGCTGAATTACAGCCCCAGGCCATCATAGCCATTCTGCAAAGTGGGTATGATCTGATACCCCCTTATTTGTATATGGGCTACATCACTGTGCTATTGCCTGTACACACTAGGAGATTTCATGGGGAACAAAGATGATTCTAGCTTTCCAAAGCATTGATAATAGCCAACATCTCCTTGATATTTATGTCCTTCTGTTCATCTAAAGTATCCCACAGAGCACTTTTATCCCTTTTGATACTGCACCCCCCTGCTAGGTCTGAAGCATCTTTGGTTACTCACTGGAGGAGGGTCAGAAGGGAGAAGGGAAGACCTGAAATGCAGACAATCTGGTTTCACCACCAACCAAGCTCCTTTTTAACAAATCCTAAAAGGGGATTCTGAAAAGTTGAACTGTGTAAATACTGGGTCCAGACAGATCTGAGGTACCATTGTATATTCCTCATGTACAGTCTGATAAAGGGGAGCATGAGTGTCATGGATACCATGTACCCCAGACTCTTCCTTGCTGATGCTTGGTTTATGCTGGAGAATTTCAGGATAAACTGTTGGAAGATTTCAACTTTGCCTGAGGACAGAAATGCTCTCCACAAGGCCAACTCCCGCAAGCATTCTAGGAAACCCATTCTGTGTAATAGCTCTTGCACAGGTGTTACAAACTGTTGACAGCTGGAAAAAAGAGTCAGTAAAGATAAAACAACCATTCACATCTGGAAAAATGTGTATGTCTTGGAGTCTGCAATAAATAATGACTGGAGCTCTGCATTTTTGAATACCCTTGGTGCAGTACAGACCTTAAAGGATAAAACAGAGAACTGATAATGTAAGTCAGACACAACAAATCTGAAGAAATGCGTGAATTAGTTGACAATAAGAATATGGAGATAGGTGTCCTTTAGATCCAGCTTCACCATAAAAGCTACACTTGGGATTAACAACATACGATTTTAAGTACTATCATCTTGAACTTGGGAATTTGACATGTTGAATTAGAGCCGAAAGATCCTGTACTGGCCCAGTGATCCTTCTGGTTTGAAAACTAGAAAAATCCTTGAATAATAAATTTTGTCTAGAATATTTAAAAGAACTGGTTCTGTTACTTCCTGAAACAGCATGTTGCGCAAGATGGAGGAAATTGAATAATCTGGTTCTCTGGGAAATGAGGAATACCCTGGACAGGCAGGAGAAACTGCCATTGCCCAGAGTACCCTTCTTGGATTCTCCTCAGAATCCAACTCTCTGAGATTATCTGAAGTCAAAGAAAAGTTGATGGGGGACATAGAAAGATGGCAAGGTGGTTGGAGAGGGTCTGAACGGGCAAATATTCATGCTGAGTGAGAATACTGTCCTTGATGTTTCGATACTTTTCCCTTTTTTATAGAGTTTACTTTCCATTGATTTTTTTTCCCTCTTTGGTTACTGACCTTTGCTGTTTAAACGGTTTGCTGAAGAAGGGGCTGAGGAGGAGGCAAATTTGTTATTACGTTTCAAAGGAGGTTGAAAAAGCTGCATCATTCCTTGTATTATTTTCCCTTTTCTTCACACTTCTTGTGCACCTCAGCTGCAAAAGGGCTGAATAAGGAGTCTTTATCTATAGGAGAATTAACCATCTCAGGTTTGACTTCAACAAGGAAGTTTTGAGAAAAATGTCAAAGTGACCCAGAAGTGGCTGCTGTGGAAGCAGCAGCAGTGGTATCATTAGCACACTAAAATATGCTTAGTCACTTGAGAAACAGATGTCAGTGAAGCATTTAAAGAGTTTTTTGTTTGATTAAAATAACAAACTTTGCATTTAATACAGAGTGCTGGTGACCATACCGTGCTTTTTTTTTGTTTTTTAACAGTTTGTGTAGATTTCGTTTATTTTCATTTAAAGAGTTTTTTTTTACCTCAGAAGAGGGAATATTGACCAGTGACTTCTGAATATTCTCAAACTGCATCAGCAAATACTATAACATATGAGATTGGCAATTTAAAATCCTTAAAGTACTCAAGTCATACCTCTGTTCAACCTCTTAGTGCAAGAAATCTGGACAAAGTCAGGTACAGATTTTAAATATTGCTCCTATCAATTAAAAAGTTACTAGAATAACAGGGTTTGTGTTAGCATGCATTTTCTGAAGTATATAAAGTATGAAATTCAAATGTGTGTCATTATTTATTTCTGCCAATCTACCCTCGCCTGGTTCCAGGATTACCTTACTGGACGCCTGCAAGCAGTTTCTTGGCAACATACGTTATCTCCCCTTCTACTAATGACTATCAGTGTCCCTCAAGCCTCAGTCTTAGGCCCACTATTATTTTCAATATTTACAAATAACCTCCACACCTCTACCCCACAAGCCTCCCTCATTCAATATGCAGATGATTCGACAGCAATATGTGCTGCTTCCTCTATTCAAGAACTTCGAAACCTAACACAAAAATCCTTTCTAGCAGTTGAGACCTGGCTTACAAACTCTCAATTAATTTTAACCCCCCAAAAAAGCAAACTTATGATTTTCCAACCCACAAAATCAACCCCACCCACTAACACTTTCAGCATTGTATCAATAAATAATACCTTCATCTCCCCATCACCACACACCAAAGTTTTAGGAGTCGAAATTGATTGCAACTTAAAATTTGATCTTCATATTTCCCAAACAGTCAAAAAAGTACACAAAAAACTTGGAACATTGTTTAGGAACAAACATTACTTCACTAAAAATACTAAAACTACCATTGCCAAATCCCAGTTAATCTCCACTGCTGTACGCAGCTCCCATACCCACAAATCTGAAAATATCTAACCTAGCAAAACTTGAATCTTGTTATAACAAAATTGCCAGATATGCTACAAATCTACCAGATAGAGCTCACCATTGTACAGCACTCAAGTAACTCAACTGTCTAGAGCTCCCCCATCTCTTTCATCCAGTTAACCATGGCCCATAAAATACTCTATGTACCCGAGAAAACACCTGTTCTACAAGTATTTCTTCAGCCATATGCCACTAACAGAACCCTACAGTCCACTAACAAACATCACTTAAAAATCAATATAACCAAAAACCAAGCTGGAGATTCCCTCTTCTCAAACTATATAGATAAAATATGGAATGCACTACCAGAAAACATTACAATGGTTACATCACTAGCCCAGTTTAAAACAATACTAAAAAGCCACTTATTCAATAAATGGCTGTGTCCTTGCTCTGCACCAGTCTAACCTCTCCCTCTAACTATGCAACTACTTTGTTACACTTACTGACAAATCCATTCCCTCTGTCTATTCTGTTGACTATGTCTCTCTGCAAACTAACACTCCATAGTACTATAACACTGTAGAGCTGATGGCGTATTAAGACTTGACAATTCAATTTTTATTTAATATTTGTTTACCGGGAAAGTCCGACTTGGAACAAAGCCAATTTTCAGCAGAGGCCTGGGGAGAAACGCTCCAGACACATGTCTTTGTAATGTAGGAGGAAACCAGAGCACCCAGAGGAAACCCACACAAACACAGGGAGAACATGCAAACTCTGCACAGAAGACACTCCAGCCAAGAATTGAACCGAAGAACCTCTTGCTGTGAGGTGACAATTCTACCACTGCATCACTGTGCTGTCCATGCTTAAGCCTAGACTTAAGCAGCATTCTGCCTTCTCCGAGGATGATGCCACAATACAAACAAAAAAATGATTGACTTTAAAAATTGGCTTAGCTTCTGGTGCCAGTCCAAGGAGATCCAATATCCATCAGCCTGGGAAGACATGCCAACAAGCCACGTTGTATTGCCAGAGATGGTCTGCACCCGTCTCCTCTAGGCTTTTGGATACCGGCAAAGGCATTAGCCACCCCTACTGTATCTTTTTTAGGCAGGGTCAAAATAACCAGCCTACCAACACAACAAAATCCTCTCTAAATAAACTCAAGGTACTGCTGCTTAATGCTAGGAGTCTAAATAAGAAGCTGCATTCCCAGAAAGCACTCCTCACTTGGAAGGTGCTGACATCTGTGCAGTCATCGAGACATGGTTCAAAGCTGCGGACAGCACCCCAGCCGTGCAGGGCTGCAACGCCTTCCATACATTCAGACCACAAACTGAAAGAATCAAAGGAGGAGGTGTTCATAGGTTCACAGTTTATAGGTGTGTACTAGGCTAATGGCCCTGGAGCCTTTACAAGCCTAGCCCATAGAAGTGCCCTGGTATCATGCTGCCTGACATTAGTTCCCAGTGCCTCTATCAAGTAGAACCACTGGAGTAATCTCCGGGGTGAACTTTCTATTTCCCATCCACTCATCAAGATTTCTCTTGAAGAGGGCCAATGAGGTGCTCTGCTTGACATGTATAGGAACTCTATTCCAGAGCAGTCTCTAGGTTATGAACCTGTCCCTCCAGCATATTCAGTTGATTGTGGTAATGAATTTGAGGTCTCTGGACTGTGTAGTGTAGAGGGATTGGGATTTCTTTATATATAGCATTTCTAACAGAGCTGGGTCAGACATGGCTTTGTAAGTCAAGCAGAGATCGCCTCTTAGCAGACGGTATGAGACAGAGAATAGCTAGAGTTTTTTGAGTCTGTCGGTGTAGGGTATGTGTTTAAGGCCTAGGATCCTCTTTGTGAGGTACTTTTATGGCCTTTCCAGCTGTTGCCTGTGTCTAGTGAGGTACATGCCAAATGGGATATTATACTCAATGACTGGCCTAATGAGGGAAGAGTAGAGGGAGACAATGACCTCTTTCTTCCTGGATGCAAAACCCTTGGTAATGAGATGTGCCACATAGAAGGACTTTCTGACTACAGTGGCAATGTGGTGGTTGAAGGAGAGGTTGCTGTCGACCTGTGTCCTCAGATTTCTTATAACACCTTCAGCGTTCAGTGGTCTCTAATCGATGTGGTAATTAGTGGGAACTGAGTTTTTTCCAAAGGGGATGACGACGCATTTTTTGGCATTAAGTTTAAAGCCATGGTTTCGACACCAGTCATTGGTCTCAGTGAGGCATCATTGGTCTCAGTGTATCCATCTTCACTAAGGACAAGTACACCTCAAGACTGGTCAAAGAGTATGACTCTCTTGAGCTACTCCATGTCCAATTAACTATAGGCAAAATCCCCTACAACATAATAGCTAGCAATAGGTCCCTCACAATAAACCATGAAAAGCATACCACATACCTGTATATAATCTAATCACTTGCTATACAGCCAAGCACTTTATTTATGGGTTATTTTAACTATCCTTCCATCAACTGAAAAACATACTCAACCACAAACATGCTGGCTCAGAGGTCCTTGGACTTTGTCAATGCAAATGCTCTGGAACAGCTAGTCAGCACTCCGACAACGGGCTCAAATGTCCTGGGCACAGTACTCCACAATGGGGGAGCACTACACCCCCCCCACGTGATGTCCTCCCTGGTAAGATCGGACTATAAATCAGTCTTCTTCGATGGAATTATAAGGCCAGATATTCCATCAAGCTCAAAAACACTTAAGAATTTTTCCAAGACAGATTATCTGCTACTAAGTGATGGTATAAAAAGCTTCAAAGCCCCCCTCAAACACAGATAAAATGGACTCCTATGCATAGGTGTACACCAATGCAGAGAACTAAAGTCCAATAATAAGACATCCCAGAACCAAGCCTTGAGGATCACCACTGTTCACTTTCTTACTTTCTGATAATGCAAGTGCAAATTATACGGTGTGGGTTCTGTCTTTCAGCCAGTTTGCAAACCATCTTACCACATATGGGTTCCTTTTTAAAGAATTTAATTCCTGTATGATACCAGCATGGGAATGGTGTCATAGTCCTTAGCCAGGTCAAGAGAGTCATCTTTACCAATCAAAAAGATCTGGAAAGGCTGATATCATGTTTTTGAACCAGACATAATCTGGTCCAGTTTAGGGAGTGTCTTCACATCAATTTGGTGCAACAAGGTAGCTTAACATTTTGGATACTTCTTTTAATGGTGCAAGCATGGTGAGAGAAATGAAGTACACAGAATGAATACCTTAGTAGCAGCTGTGGCACAGTGGTAATAAGAATGTATGACATCAGAAATAAACAGTACCAAAGAAGAATCAATCCCACTGAGACAAGTGTAGTGGAGTGACTTAGATAAACTAACCTTATCCTTCCATCTTTAATTAAGCCATCTTACCAGTCAAAGTATAAACTAACCTTATCCTTCCATCTTTAAGGAAGCCATCTTACCAGTCAAGTATAAAGAGGGAAGTTAATCAGAATACCACATATCAGGCCTAAACAGAGGAAAAGATCAACAGTAATTAAAGAGAAATAATGCATTAGTAACAAGAAAAACAAACGTAAGACTAATGAAGATTAAAAAAAGCTGAAGAATGGGCACAAAAAAAAGCAGGTATACTAACTGAACGTTTTTCTTTGTTTATTGGTTTTATCTATAATTTTCTCCCAAGTCCATATTCCTGAATCTCTGACCCCCATAGAAGCCCTTTCACATCTCTGTTTCTATGTCCCTATCTCCATGAATCTTTTATGTCATGATGTAAGGGTTTTAATGGTCATTTTTGTTATAGCACTGCAATATGAAGTCATCACTAATGTACTGTGCGGTGGAAGTAACTCAACGTCTAGCACCGTTGCTATTGGTCCTTGAAGATCAAAGTTCTGGGGGTTCTACACCTACATGTGGTGACTGGATTTATTTTCCATTACTGGTACTTCAGTGCAGCATTAGGGGCATTGATCTCCTTAGAGTGCCATCCTTCGCTAAGGTGTTAAAGTGAGGTCCCATCTGCATGAACTGGTGGTAGTTCAGGTTGATGTAAAACATTCTATGGCACTTATCAAAAGGAGTAGGGGAACTTCTCTGGTGCATTGTTTAAATTGCCCCTAGTCAGTAAATACAGTCACGAGCCTCCCCTGAAAAGAGGTTACTAGTATAGTGGAATTAACCAGGTCAACAAAGGATGACTAAATATCATTGTGCTAAGGTTGTACTAGGACACGTTTTGTATGTTCTAGTTTTCATTGGTTTGAAACTTGCTAGGCTAAAACATGTAACCAACAAGTCAGTGACTATGACAGATTCTCATTGTCTCTAAATAAAAAAGAAGTGACCTAGCCTGTCTGTTTTTGCTGAACTAAAAGACTGTGGCTATGTTGTGGAACTATTGAATGTACTTGTCATACAGCATAGCTTTCAGGCACCAGTATTTTTGATATGAAATGTTGCTTCCTGCTGAGTGAAAAAATGTTTACCAAAAGAATACAAATCCTGGCAAATGCACCATACTTAGGGAAGTAAAGTGATTGGAGATGCATTCATTATGTTGTAGAAGATTGAAAAGACATGCAGTGCCAACCTATAAAGCCTTCAGATACGAGTACTGATTTAAATGCATAGATAAGGCTAATGAGACAGAAAGACTAATAATAAGAGAGGAAGAGCAATTCTAAGTTAGGAGAAGGGACGACACTAAAAGAAGAAGAAAAACAATGTCTAGTGCAACAGTAAAGAATGAAATAATCTATCCAAGAGCATTAATCCGATTCTAGGTCCAGACATCTCTGAAGCTATGTAAAATAGCAATGTAGTTCTTATAAAATATGCATGCATTTAAAGCTTTTGGCAAACTCCACACCCTGATGAAGTGACATTTTACAATATGATATGACATATAACAATAAGATATGACATGAAATTATATAAGCTTTATACCCAGGCCTCCATATATACCTAGAATTCCAAAAATGAAGTATCCACAGTAAGTCTGACAATAGTTGCAGAAGTGGCCTGCCACAGTGATAGTTGCTTCTGCTGCATGAGGTGTCACCAGGGGAAAATAATTCTTCTCATTTTGTCAGTGGATAAGATACCTGATTCTGTGAGCATTCATTTGATTATTCCTCTGGTGAGTGATGCACAAAGGATTACAAATATGTATGTAGACCTGAGACTTGGCAGTATTAACTCTGACCTGCTACTTGAGGCACAAAGGTTAACAAATGTGGATGTGGATCTACAGCTTTATTGCTACATAAGGAACAAAGGATACAGATATAGATGTAGATCCATACTTCCATTCCTACATAAGTCATAAAGGAAAACAGATACAGATATAAATCTGTCAGTCAGTAATCTGAGTTCTAACTTGTAACATAAGGCTCAAAGGATCACATATAAGGATGTCGATCTATAGATCAGTAATCTAGCACTGACTTGTTACATAAGGCATAAAGAATCAATTATACAGATGTTGATAGCTACAGCGGTAATCAAGCACTGACTTGCTATGTAAGAAAACAATTATTAAATGAAACTTGGCTTGGGAATGCAGAATCAAAATTTTGGTTTCCAGCAGCATGTCTCTGTCACTGGTAACACCTAGGGTTACCCCCACTGAGTGTGAGGGGAGACACAGATTTAAGGTTTGTCCTTATTTACAGAGATTCCCAGTCAGTGCCTCAATATGACGGCCCAATCTCTTTCCTTTTCCCTTTGTTTTTTGATCAAGGCTACCAACAGCCAGTCACAGATATATGGGAAGACTAAAAGTATCTGAAGACAGAGGTGTGCAGTCAGTATAGCAAAACGTTTATTTGGTTAAGAGCTTGAGGAACAGCAGACATGTGCATTTGGTACTGGTAGTGATGGTGGTGGTGACTAAGACAGTGACCTGGGGGAATCACTATGTAAAAATACATATCTTGTATGTACAGAAAGCACACAGTGTTTTTTCTAGAGGAATTACAGCAGCAGAGACTACAGAAAAAGCATATACAACCACACGCAACTGATGAATTTGTTGTGGTGACCAAGGGCCAGAATGAGCCTCAGGTCCTCCATTTTCTATAAAGCAGGGATAAATGTGACAGAGGCCATCCTCTACTACTGTGGTAGGCCTTTCAGTCATGCACTCTTTTCTAACCCATTAACTTCTCTGACCAACATCCTAAACTTTAATGTGTTTGGGGTCCTGTATTATCAAACTACTATGCTTAACAAATCACTGTCTGACAAACTGACATTCATCAAAGAGCTTGACCACTGCACAAACCACTTTGGCACAGTCACAGCCAGTATTTCATATTCAGCAAGCATTTGGTGGATAATTGTGTCCTTCCTTATAATCTAGAAGTTCAATTGCATTAAATTATTTTATTTTGCAGATGTTGTTTTATCAGTTTATTTTTGGTATCTTTCCTGTTGCATGTTTTATATTTATATGGTATGCACTATGCAAGTCACTTTGCTATATCTTATTTGATATGTACGTTTACTAAACAAGAAAAAGGTCTGTGCATATAATTACTTTATTGCAAGTATTAATTAAATTGATTTTCACTCTCTTGTCCTTGTATATTCTTCCTTTACTGCTGTTTATGTGCACTTTGGTAGTTTCTGAGTGTGCGTTGTATACATTTTCGCTGTGGTTTGGTTCTCAGTTTGAATAAACAAGTAAAAGTATTTTGACATACAGTAGCTAAAAACATCTTTACTGTTTCCAGAACATCCCCATTTCAGTTAAGTTAAAGCCTAATCACATGTACTCTGTATAACACATAAAAATAACTTGTCTGTGTGTTTCAGTAACCAAGTAAAGCAGGACAGGTACAACACATACTGTCCTTTAAGACAATAAACATTGCATTTCCACAGACAGCTTTAGCCATGATGTTGCAATAATCCTTATAAAATAATAAATCACCTGTAATTACATTACATTCTTTTAGAACAAAGGTAGCTACAGTTTGCTCTGATATTTGACTTCGGTAATACACTTTCTGTAGAAATTCCTGAAAAGCCTTTTTTAAATCTGTAGTGCTGTACCAAAATGGCTAAATTGTAGGTGTTGTATGGTATGTAATAAGGCAAAAACTTGTGAGATCACTACCAACTTAAACACTATTTGATCCGTGGAATTCCTTAATCCAAGCTTTTATTTCCCCTTTTTTATTGTTACTCCTTACTGCAGCCTTGTTTTTCAATAGAATACTACACACACACACACACACACACACACACACACACACACACACACACACACACACACACACACACACACGTAAATATATAAATATACAAATACATGTATATGCAGTCATATTTATATGTACACACACACACACACAAGTCATATATCACATATGCACACACATATGTAAATACATAAATAAACAAATGCATGTATATACATACATCTCTATAAGTACAAACACACATACACAAACTTTCTTTTTTTATGTCTTTACTTTCTTCTTTCCATAGCAGGGAAAAGTTTAGTTTGGCCGTTGTGCTGTCATTGGTTACAGTAACTGTAAACAATTCCTTGTCAAGTACCTTTCATCAGGATCAACAACTAAAATAATTTTTGACATTCTTCAGCAAACATAATAACTGCTGTATCTGCATTACAGTGGGATTTAGAACTCACCTTTCACTGATAACTTTCTGCTTCTCTTCATGTATTATCCTGTTTAACTTTCCTACTGAAAAAGTTTATAAACCAAATCAAAGCCACGCAGTCTGTGTCCACAGAGTTTGCTATAGGATCAGATTTCACAGCTTGCTGTAGACAAGGATAAGCTCCACCCCATGACAGTTAGAGCTGCCTCTTCTTACTACGGCAACACACACATATTAATCATATTTCTTTGCAGCAGTTTGTGAGGTACGCCCCAAGCAGCTTTGGAAGGTGCTGTTTGTTTCTAACCCAATTAGTCTATGTTACTATAGTATAAATAACTTAAAAAATGAAAGAAGAAAATAGTTTTTTGCAAAGCAGGAGATAAACAAGTAAATTAAAATTAAAAATATTATTTTTACATCACTGCACATTGTAAATAAGTGACATTTCCAGAAGCAAAATATGGCTTAAATTATGCCATAAACAGGATACTCTATGCTAATTCAGTTTCCCAAGCTTCTAACAACTATCTCCAGATTTACAGCTCCCCTTTCTTAGTGTTTATCACAAAACATGCACATACATATAATCTGGCTCTTGCCTGAACAGATTAAACCTGAGTTTGAGGGCCATCTGTCCAAACTTACTTACTCTTATCTCATAGAATTTCACTTTACTCACTTATGCTTCCCTGCTCTAATTGATGGACTCAGTGGATTAGAAACTGGACACGCTTCTATGTTTCTCAGAATTTGCATTGTCCAAGACATAACCATGTACCAGTCATTTTTTTTTCCTCTGTATGTTATTATTTTATGTAAAACATTTGTACATACATCATGTTATAGTTGTACCTCAGACTAGTACATTTATTTATTTATTTATATTTATTTATTTAATTGTTTTTCTGATGACTAGATAGTTCCAAGTATGCCACTGACACATTTTTCAGTGAAGCCCTAAGAAATAAGCTCCAAGCCAGTCAAAATTATATTGTAACAGTCAGATTTACATTAACACATCTTAAGAGCCTACAGCTGTTGTCTGAGTAAGTAACAATCAGCTAAAAACAAGGGACCAACTCGTTGGTTAATCTTCACTGTATAACAAACAATGATAATGTCCACAAAAAAATTCCATTGAAGGAAACACTCGACCAACTGAAAAATGCGATAAAACAAAGCTTAATAACTCACAAAGCTTTCGGACTATGTCCTTCTTCAGTGTGTAACAAATACTTAAAACCATCAGTCCTTATATACATATCACAATTAGTTAATTAATATCATATGACACAGCTTCAACAAAAATATTCTAAAAGGTAAATCACCATTTCAAAAGACTCAAATGATCCACAACATACTTAGAATAAAGTAATTCTTTTAAGAATATATATGCATATAAAAAAATATAAAAAATACATAAATAAATATGGATGTATTAAAAAAAAAAAATATATATATATATATATATATATATATATATATATATATATATATGCAGATATAGATATAAGAATGTGAAGGGCAGAATAGCCATGTAGTTATAAATCTTTCTAAGCTCATTCTGTCAGATGAGGACATTGAATTGTTCCGTAAAGGTTTAACTTTTATTCCCTCCACCACAGACATACTAGTGAATGCGATAACAGACTTGAAAATGTTTGTCCGTAATTTAAGATTGAAGCTTATATTTAAGGATTCAGTCTCACATGTACCCCAGGTATGTAAATGTACTAGTACTTTTTACATGTATACTCACCCCCTGTTGAATGCTTTTAGTGATTTATGTGAAAAAGAGCACCATGAGCTATATAATCAGAAAGAAACTTAACAATTAGGAAATACGAAGCCCTTAAAAGGCTTCAAAGCAATGATGAAATAATAATTATGCAAGCTGACAAGGGTGGAGCCGTAGTAATTATGGACAAAAGTGACTATAATGATTGTATGTTAGAACTTCTGAATGATATAGAAATTTTTAAGATAATTAATGATGTTGAAGTAAAAAACATATCAGTATGGTTAATATGGCTATATATGAATTACAAATTAATGGTGATATCTCTATGGAAATGTTTAATTTCTGTAATGTTCTATGACCTATTTATACCATTTATCTACGGATTCCCTAAGGTACAGAAAAGCCTTAATAGTCCACCAATGAGACCTATTGTGTCTGGGGGAGGGTGGATTACTGAACCTATTTCAATGTAATTGCAATATGTGCTTGGAAAAATGCTTTTTAATATTAGAAGCTACATAAAGGATACTGATGATTTCCTACACCACTTATATCAATGGTATGGAAAAAAAACTGTGAATTAGAATGCATACTTGCCACTATGGATATTACATCTCTTTACGGTTATTCTGAATAATTCTGGTATAGACAGTATACGGACTTTTTATGTAAATATAGTCGAATGTTGGGTAGGGAAATTGTAACTATTGGTGAACTACTAGATCTAGTTTTGAACAATAATATTTTTATGTTCCAAGACTTTATCTTCCACCAAATTGCAGGCATGGCTATGGGTACCCCTATAGCCAATGCCTATGCAAATACAGCAGTAAATAGCTCTGACGAGCAATATATATATATATATATATATATATATATATATATATATATATATATATATTTTTTTTTTTTTTATATATATATATATATATATATATATATTGTAGATGATGTATTTTTTTATGGAAAGGGGATGAGAAAAGTTTTGGAAAATGTATTAATTGTATTAATAATACTTCTGACTTCCTAAAATTCACTTTTACATCTTCAAAGGAATCTATACATTTTTTGGATGTTAAGCTAGAGAAGGTGGATAACAGAAATGTTATATCTATATATAAAAAAGAGGTCCAGACCAACAAATATACTCATAGGACTAGTATGCACACTAACCATATATTTAAAGGTGTAGTGAAAAGTTAATTGTTACATGCCAGTAGACTGAATAATAATGATGAAAAATGTATGGAACAGCTGAATGGTATGACCAATGGGTTTTATCAGAGGTGTTATAGTGTGGATCTATTAGAAACCTTGAAAGCAAATGTTTTAAGTAACAGAAACGATGAGGCAAAATCATTTGTTTCTAATGAGAATCCAAATATGCAACAAATAGTAAGAAATAATGACAAAGATGCTTACATTATTTAACCACTTATAACAGAAGGACAAAGGATGTTAAAGATATCATTACAAAGAACTGGTGGTGTCTTTTATTGTCGATACCTGAGATTAAAAATATTATAGAAGATAAACCTAGCTTCTCATATAAGAATAGTACCAATCTGAAGATAAAACTATGTTATAAGGATTTGGCAACAAGAAATAATAAAAACTGATGAATAAAGTAAGAATATTCCAATGTTATAATTGTGTATGCTGCCAAGATATTATTATGGATACTGAATTCACACACCCTGTAGCTAAGAAAAAATATATATTTAGGGTTCTGCCACCTGTGTAACATGTAATATTATTTATCTTGCCAGCTGTACAAAATGCTCAGCATTTTATATAGGGACAAGATATAATTATAGAGCACAAATCAGATAATAGTAGGGGTGTGCAGACTAATGCCCTACAAAACATAGTAAAGAGGAAGGTATAGAACATACATTTAAGTTCCATGTAGTTAGAGTTATTTGTCCAAATAGAAGGGGTGGTGATGTGAATAACGTATTAGAACGTAAAGAATATAAGTGGATAATAATGCTTCAGGCAGACATTAAGCCAGGACTCAATACTTCGGTTAGCATCAAACCAGTGCTTAAAGGAAACAGATGATCTTGCAGAAATGATTTTCTTGGATTTTTTTTAAATTAATTTTGAAAGTCTATTATATGTATATATGTTTTTATGGATCTACTACACATGATTGAAATTTCATTTGACTGAGACCATAGCATCGAAAATTCAAAATACTGAAAACTCATTTGACTGAAACTCATAAGACTGAAACCTAAACAATGCTAAATTTCAGCATAGTAGTGGCAGCATGTAGAATACTGTAAGGTAAGTAAAAAGTATATGCCCTTTTCCCCACTGTAGTGCGATCATGGAGTTAGTATATATAGTTAGGGGGTGGGGGGTGTAGCCCCCCCTCCTAGTTTGGTTTTATATTGTCCAGTTTCTGATAAGAGGGTATGTAAGTAGTTTTTAAGTTCCGGAAAGGGTTAGTCATTGGTGTTGTATGTGTGCATGTCTATAGTTTACAATTTAGTATGTTGAAATTTGGCATGTTAAGGTTTCAGTCTTATGAGTTTCAGTCAAGTGAGTTTTCAGTATTTTAAAATTTCAATGTTATGGTTTCAGTCGAATGAATTTCAGTCAAATGAAATTTTGATCATGTGTACTAGACCCGTTTTTTTATACATCTATATTTATTTGTGTATTTTTTAATATATTTTTATATGTATATATATTCCTAAAAGAATTCCTTTATTCCAAGTATGTTGTGGATCATTTGTGTTTTTTGAAATGGTAATATACCTTTTAAGATAATTGTGTTGAAGCTGTGTCATGTGATATTTATTAACTAATTGTGATATGTATATAAGGATTGATGGTTTTAAATATTTGTTACAGACTAAAGAAGTACATAGTCTGAAAGCTTTGTGAGTTATCGCATTTTTCAGTGGGTCGAGTGTTTCCTTCACTTGAATTTTTTTGTGGACCCTTTGCACCCAATAAGCCCCCAGTCCCTATATCTATGTCAACTTTGAGATCACTATACCTCAGAGGAAGGGGACTATCCCATGAAATGGGAATCTTGGACTTCATATGTGTAAGTCCAGATTTTAAGTCAGTCAGTCAGTCTCCTCATTCTGGGACAAGGCATTGTGAGTGCTGACATTTCAAATAGTTACTGCCTATTTCATGATCTCCTGAGCCATCTCTTTGAGCAAGAATAGCCTGCACTAACAATTGTCAAAGGCAGACCTCTAAAATAGGGATCAAAGAGGACATCTTCTAGTTTTGGTTACGCAAAGGTCTACAGCCATGGGACTGCCCAGTACAGGAAGCTTCTCAACAGAGACACTGGAATCAGTTATCCAGTTAGGGGAAAAAACAAGGAGTGATTCCTACTGCAACATGCAATATCTTTAACAGCTAAGCCCATTATCAAAGTAATAGCAACAATAACTGTATGTGTGACATTCCCCTTATATTTCAAACCTATATGTATTATATTATCTTATAATCTGGAATATGTCATCTGAACGTCTGTGTATTTCAGACCCGAAAACAAATACTTACAACTGTTAATATTTCAGTCTTTACAGTCAATTGTATCATGTGACATAGTCAGTATATGCATGACTTCTTTTAAGTTTTGCCACATATTATTCCGATGAAGAGACGCTGTCAAGGTTTTGTATCCTGCACAGTATGTCAACCTTTCTTCATCTATTTCTCCCCAGGTGAGCCTCTTTTCTTTATGTATTGTTTACTAACTCTTGACTAGTGACCTATGATTAAATATATGTAATTTTTTTCTTTTTTCTTTTTTTTTCTGAGTCATCAGCATAATGCATAATTAGTTTGCCTCCTGATAGGTGTCAAGTCCTGAGGATAAATGATTATGTTCATGTAATTTTCTTCAGCAATGGAGACTGCTTGTATGTGAATGCAAATCACTGTTTTTGTATTGCATGGCTATACTCCTTAGTTTTATAATTTCAGGTGTGGTCATGCTTATATTCACAACATATAGTATTTTGTTCTTTGATATATTTTCTTATATGGATTTTGAGATTAAAATGAAGTTATGCAAGTCTTCTTTCTCTGACATCTAGTGGATAGTTCAGGAGTCTCTGCTAGCATCATCCTAAAATTATTTTGGAACTCTCTGCTTGCTCAGAATAGCCAGTAGAAAGCTGACCAGGGTTCATAGACATTTAGGATATTGTACAGTTCACATTAGCATGGGTAGCAGGCCCTATTTATATCACAGGCAAGGTTTAAGTCTGTACAATGGGTAATTCTGGTGCTGTTTGTTTTGTGGATATGGAGGAGGTCCATCAGAGTGGGGTCTGATAATGCCCTGTATGCCAGGCATAGATTTCCCCATAACAGCCTGTAGGACACAGAATAGATGGATAGGGCCTTGAGGCGGAATACACAGGACAGTTTACTTATGCCCTGTATTGTTTTAGTGAGGAACTTCTGTGACCGTTCCAATTGGTAGATATGCCTGGTCAGGTACATACCAAAGGAAGCATTGTACTCAATGACAGGTCAGATGAATGCCAAATACAGTGCCAATAAAGTGAACAATGACTTCCTTTGACCTAGATGCCATACCTTTGTTTATAAGTTGCACAACATAGAATGATTTCCTCACTACTGTAGATACATGATGGTCAAAGGCTAGATTATTATCTATGTGTGTCCTTAAGTCTCTGACTACTGGGTCATCTCTAAGGGGTGTGTTGTTGATATGGTAGTTACCAGGGATGGATGACTTCCCAAAGGATACTATTATGCATTTTTTTGCATTTAGTTTTAGTCCATGGCTCTGACACCAGTTGTTTTTCTGTGTCAACCCCTCTTGGAGAACATTTGTGTCAGTGAGAGATTCAATAACAGCTCCTAATTTGCAATCATCTGCAAATTTAGTCAGGTAGAGACCACTGACATTGGCCTTGACTTCAGGGAATTAAATGCCAAAAAGGAGCGGTCCAAGGACGGATCCCTGAGGGGCTCAGCTTGTGACTGGTCTCAAATCTTTCAAAACTTTTTTAAGAGAGTACCTCTCTTTGTTCTGGAACTGCACATGCACCAGCCCCCCAGCCCTTACATCCTGACTCCCTCCACTTCCTGTATATATTATAGTACCCATTCACTTTCTACCATACTGTTTTTCTTTAATTAACACTACCGTACAAAGATCTTCTTTGGCGGAAGTTATGTAATGTCAGCCTTTTAAATGATTTCTTGTACCATGCTGTGACTTAAGCTTGTAATAATTGTAAGTAATTGACATTTTGTTCTACATTTACTTTATGTAATTGTTCAATACTTGTCTATGTACGTTTATTGTAGAGCTTTCCTCCCCGGGCTGCCACTGAAAACAGGCTAATACTGACCCACTGTACTATCCCAGTAAACAAATGCCAATAACTAAATAAATAAGATATGGTAAGAGTAAAAACATACAAATTGATAAACTATGAGTAGCTTCTAAAATTTATTCTCAGACAACAGGTTATAGATATATCTACAAAATCTTATGCAGAACAGTTTAGCTCCACAAAGTGGGTGTTAAGTTGTCCTAGTGACATCCAGGTAAACTCAGATACTGAAATCAAATTAGATTATATTCAAAAAGAACTGTGCAAACTGGATCCAAACAAAGCACAGAGGGGAGATGGAATTAGTAGTAATGACCTGAGAACACTTCAGCATGAATTACTGACGAACAAGTTCAAACCACTGCAAATACGAAACCACGGACTGCCAATATGCTGTAGAGAAGACTTTATTGGAGACTTAGCGCTTTCACCAAACAAACTGTGGCATCATCAGAGTCATAAGTTCCTTACAAAAAACCAAAGGTTTAAATACTAAACTAATTGACACAATAATTCAATAATTGAATGATTAAAAATGATTAATTAATTAACCAACCTATCAAATCACTAAACAAACACCATATATACAAACTTCCTTGATACCATACCATAGTAAAAATGTTTTAAAACCTTTAAAATCCTTTAAACATAAATTGTTGTTTACATTCTTGTAATATTTGTTAAATACAGCCCTTATATCACATATGATTTTTGCCTCAAAACAGGTTTTAATGAAATGCAATCATTTAAGCCAGGCTGCCTCATAGCGTTTAACCTGAGTTGCCACTCTGCTTCACGAAGAGCTACCCTGTTCCCAATGTCACCACCTTGATCCATGACCACCCGATCAATAATGAAAAACCCAAACCTCTTAAAACTGGAACATTTAACAGAATGCAGGTAAAGGGCATTGTGGGCATCTTTGTTTTTCACACATCTAACATGTTCCAACACCCTGTCCCTCAATCTACGTGTGGTCATTCCAACGTAAAATGCATCACAAGAGGTGCATGAAGCAATGTAAACAATGTTTTTACTGTTACAATTACATGCCCCCGGACATGCCAAAGTACGTCCGTAATTTGCCACACAAATGTAAGGCCCTTCTGCTATAAACCTACATGCCCTACATGCCCCACATTTACCCATCTTTGACCTGCCTAATTTAGGGACCCTTTCAAGGATACTCTTCAAGTTAGGTCCTTTACTAAAAACAATTCTAGGTTCATGTCCTATAATAGTCTTTAATTCTCTACTTAGACTATTATCCCATAAACTCTTCATTACAGTACACATTTCAAAAGCTTTTTCACTGAACTGTAAAACAAACACTGGATCTTTATCAGTCGTTTCATTTCCACCAAAATTCACAACCTCGGCTACCATCCCCAACCCTTCATTGATCATGCACTTACTTAAAATAGGGGAGTATATTGTTCTCCTCTTTCTGTATACCTCTTTCTTGATTTTCAATAATAAGTTCAGTGGATACCCACGTTCCATTAACATCCCAATTAATTTGTACATCTCATTCCTAAACATTCCATCATCACTCACTAACCTAGATGTGCGAACCATCTGACCCTTTGCCACCCCTTTCCTCTGGTGGAAGGGATGGCAACTATTAAAATGGAGTAACGAGTTTGAGTAATTCTCCTTCCTAAAAATAGTACTCAATAACCCATCCCCATCTTTCATGATAGTGATATCCAAAAAATTAATACTTTCATTACTCCAAGTATAGGTAAACTTTAAAAATTTAGTAGTTCCATTCAAAAAATTCACAAATTGAAGGGCCTCACTCTCATCCCCACCCCACAAAATAAGCAAATCATCAAGAAATCTATTGTAGAGAACAATTTTGGAATTAAACGTGGATGTAAATACAAATAACCTTTCCCACGCCAACAACACTAGGTTTGCAAAGGTCGGGGCACATTTGGCACCCATTGCCACCCCAGAACACTGTTTAAAAAACTCCCCTTCAAATTTCATGAAGTTATTATGCAGAACCATCTCCATCAAATCATATAGCAAATTTGTTCTACTCTTGTCAATCTTGTCACTTGCATTCAAACTTTCTAAAAACATATCTAATCCTTCCCCATGTGGAATCACTGAGAACAGATTGACTATATCAATAGTAAGAAAACTGTATAAGCTGCTCTTTACCTCAACTTTTCCCAACCTTTCCAGGCAATGCCAAGAATCTCTCAGGATATGATTTACATCCTGTAATGCTGGCTTAGCCATCACATCCACAAAGGAAGCCAAAGGCTCAGTCTTAGAACCCCTTGCGGCCACTATCAGCCTAAATAACAACGGGTCAACCCCTTTGTGCACTTTGGGTATACCAAAGATACATGGCATAATAGGATGATTGAACTTGTTCGTCAGTAATTCTTGGTTTTACCCTGGATTGGGTTTCATTTTTGGCTTTTGTAACACTTCAGCATGAACTTACAGTATTATTTACTAGGTTGTATAAATATGGGGAGATTCCTCAGGATTAGAGACATGCACTTATTCAACCTGTCTTTAAGGGAAAGGGGAGTAGGACAAACCCAGAGACATACAGACCCTTACGTCTACTTTCATGTTGTGGAAACGTAATGGAGAAGGTAATACTGGATAAGTTATTATCAGAAATGGAAAGGTTGGGACTAGAAACATATGTTGAAAATAGATCTATTACCACCTGTAACATGATGTTGTATATCAATATAATAGCTATAAATGAAAAATTGTGCTGTGATGTGATTTATATAGATTTAACTTCAGGATTTTACAGAGTCATACACAAAACACTGATCAATAAATTAGAACAACTAGGTACTGATGTACTCTTGATAAGACAGATAGCTGATGGCTTGCAAATAGGACATGTCAAGTATCATTCATCTATAAGACAAGTGAAATTCTTGGTTATAGTCAGGTGTTCCACAGGGCTCTGTCCTAGGCCTTTACTTGTTTAGATCGTATCTTTCAGACCCATCTTTTTCATCTGAGGTGTTCTACACTGTGCACTGTGAGCAGATGACCCAAAATTAAGTAAACTGACTACATATCTTACAGATAGGGTAAGTCTGCAAAATAATTTGACTAAACTGATTATCTGGGCACAGGAGAATAACATGATGATAAATACATCAAAAACTGAGCATATGAGATTTGGGAGATGTAAATTGAAAGGTGAATATTTAATAAAGCACACAGTGATTGGAACTGTAGATTTATTTACGGACTTGGGTATATGAGTAGATCCAGCTTTGAGATTTTCTAATCATATCAACCAATTAGTTAATAATAGTTATTGAACTATAGGTTGTATAAAAAGATTTATAAAGTTTAGGAAATCAGAAATGATCCACAACAAGTACAATAATGACTCTGTTATTGTCCATGTTGGTGTGAATGACCTGAGATGCACCTCCCTGGACTACATGAAAAGAGACATGGAGGAGCTCTAGGATTATGTGACCCAGGCAGGTATGACCCTAGCCCTGAGCAGCATCCTACCGTTGCCCAGAATGATACCGGAGTACAAGCAGAAAATGATTGACTTCAACAATTATCTAAGTTTCTGGTGTCATTCTAAGGGGATCCAGTATCTATCTGTTTGGGATGACATGAATGACAGACCTCGATGTATTGCCAGAGATGGCTTGCATCTGTCACCCCTAGGTTTCTGGATACTGGCTAAGGCACTTGCCATCCCTATAGTGCCTTTTTTTAGGGAATGTTCCAAAGACCAAATTACCACCGTTAACAGCTATAAATAAATGCAGTGTGAGGGTTATGCTGCTCAATGCTAGAAATCTAAATCTCAAGATGCACTTGCTCAAACCAATCCTCAAAATGGAGAACATCGACATTTGTGCTGTAACAGAGACCTGGTTTAAAGCAGCAGAAAGCACCCCTGTACTACCAGGCTATAATTAATTCCCCACCTTTCAGCCCCAGAACATGGATCGAAGCTCCAAAGGCAGTGGTGTCTCCATATTCATAAAGGATATGCACACCTCCAGACTAGTAGCCCAGCATAACGCATCTGAGATACTTCAGGTACAACTAACATCAGGTAAGATGGTGATTCAGACCATAGCTGCTATAGGTCCCCAACCATGTCCCAAGACTTTCACTCCATGTTCTTAAGCACCATGGAAACTATTAGGGTCCAACTCAACACTCTCATACTAGACGACTTTAACTACCCCTCCATCAACTGGGAAAACTACTCATGTACCAATACACTGACCCATCGCTTCCTGAAATTCCTCAGTTCCAATGCCCTGGACCAGCTTATTCTTACCTCCACTAGAGGAAGCAACATCCTTGACCTGGTTATTACTAACATGGGCAACTATTGCTCTACAACAATAGTCAATTCCTCACTGGTTAGATCTGACCACAAACTAATCACCATGGAAATCCACATCTCACCCACACCTCGTGGAAAGTTAATCACCATGAAAAACTTCTCCAAAGCTAACACTGGGCTCCTAAAAACAGAGGTGGCTAACTTCACTGCCTCCATGTCAAAGGAAAACAGATGCATGACTGCCAAATCATACATCAATTCACTGTATGAACACGTACATAAATGCATGGACCTAATTAACAAGGATATAGGGAATCTACAAACTCAAGATCCCACACAATTTGGATTTATGAAAGTTAGATCATGCCTGCTCAATCTGGTTGACTTCTTTGAGTCAGTCACCAGAGCTGTGGATGAGGGCAATGCAGCTCATATAGCCTATCTCGATTTGTAAGCTTCTGAGTAGTAGCAAAGTCTGTTCTTCAAGTTTTCCCTTAGATCTGCTAGTTCTCTCCTCTCCTGCACTTTTATTAACTTATTAGTCTAGCACTTTACTAGACGTCTTGTAGCAATTATTGTACCACACAAAAGTGCTACCAGCACTAAACGTTCTGCAAGGAAACATCTACTTCCCAGAAGTCCAGGCCAACACAGAGGGACTCTGGCTGGCCAAGTTCACAGACTGCAAGCTGGGATCCATTATTAACTCCCCAAGTGGTGTAGACATCCTATAGAAAGGCCTCACTGAGACCAATGACTGATGGTGAAACTATGGCCTTAAGCTTACTGCTAAAAAATGCATTGTCATTCCCTTTGGGAAAAACTTAGTTCCCATTAATTACCACATTGATGGGAGCCCACTGAACACTGAAGGATAATAATAAGAGATCTGGGGACACAGGTTGACAGCAGCCTCTCCTTCGACCACCACATTGCCACCGTGGTCAGAAAGTCCTTCTATGTGGCACATCTCATTACCAAGGGTTTTGAATCCAGGAAGAAAGAGGTCATCATCTCCCTCTACTCTTCCCTCATTAGGCCAATCATAGAGTACAATGCCCCATTTGGCATGAACCTCAGTAGACACATGCAACAGCTGGAAAGGCCACAAAAGTACCTCATGAAGAGGATGTGAGGCCTAAAACACATGTCCTACACGGACAGACTCAAAAAATTCCAGCTATTCTCTGTCTCATATCTCCTACTTAGAGGCAATCTCTGCTTGACTTGCAAAGCCATGTCTGACCCAGCTCTGTTAGAAATGCTACATCTAAAGAAACCCCAATCCCTCTGCACCACACGCTTCAGAGACCTCACCCTCATTACCACAATCAACAGAACATACTGGAGGGACAGGTTCATAATCCAGAGACTGCTCATGCTATGGAATAGACTTTCCATACATGTCAAGCAGAGCATCTCACTGGCCCTCTTCAAGAGAAATCTTGATGAGTGAATGGAAAATAGAAAGTTCACCCCGGGGATCTCTCCAGTGGCTTTACTTGATAGAGGGACTGGGATCTAACATCGGATGGCACAATGTCAGGGCACTTCTATGGGCTAGGCTTGTAAAGGCTCCAGGGCAACTAGCCTAGTACACACCTATGAACCTATAAATGGTTTGTTAATGACATTAGACCCAAATGTGAGTATGAAATAACAATATGAAAACCTTAAAACAAAACAAGAACATGTGTAAACTGGAAAGAGTACAGCAGAAATATACCAAGGGCATCCATGGATGTGAAAAGTTTTAGTTATTATGAAATACTAAAACATCTTAACTTGCACAATGTCTTGTATATATATTTAATAGGAAATCTTATTTGGGTATATAAGGGATTTAGAAACAACTATCTCTGGGAATGTTTGAGGTTATCAAAAAGTAGCAGAGAATAATCAGAAAATCTATGCCGAATATTCTATAGAAATGAGATGTGTACTAATTGATTGTCCGAGAGAGTAGCAGATAATGGAACAGACTACCACATTACATTAAAGCAAGCACTAGTTTAGACATTTTAAGAACAGCCTGGACACTTATTATGGGACCTACTGTTTCGTTATATTGGCAAACTAGAAGGGCATTAATGTACATGCTTGAAATATTTGTATGTATGAGAAAGGTCCAAATCTCCCTCCCCAGGCTTCACAGAAAAGAGGAAGGGAAGTCTGGTAGGGAAGTGATGTGGAAGGTGTAGATGAAAGGACTAATGGTGCCACCCTAGCACTTGGTTCAAACAACATGAACAAAAAGAGAGAAAGAAAATAAAGGGGTATGTGGGACAGCAGCTGGGCTGCAACACAGAATTTATTTGAACATTTGCATCTGTACTATATGTATTGTAGTATTCATTGTTATAACCTATGGTTTAAGGAAGATTCCTAAAGTATACAGAAATAGGGCAGCTGGACACACGAAATCCAGAGATAAGGCACAATAGAACAGCAGAGGTGACTCCTGCCCTGGCCCTGGAGGATATCCCCTAAATTACAAAGCTTAGAAAAGTTACTGCTTCAACAATAGCCTACATTGTGACCACCAAGAAAATGGTTGCAGTAGCTCAAGTACAGTGGGCTTTGATAAACCCAGGTGAAGAGCTGCAATGAGCTGTATAATAATACAAAGTGCAATAAACGAGCCTTTCAAAAAGTCTGTCTACATACAGTTTTCCTTTATTTCTCTTTTGCAAAAGAGACATACATCTGATCGGTTTTTCTGACTTCTGAGCAAACAGAATCTCACCTATCTTGCACATCAAATGAGCAAGGGGTCCTTCCTCATCTGTTCAGTGGATTAAGAAAGAAAAGTGGCAAACAAATGGCTTTGGTTAAGTGATAGCTCAGAAACAACTTTAGGCATAAAAATGGTTAGTGCGAAGGTATTACCCTGCCTGGTGGAACACTTGGCAGTCCTCTTTGCAAATTAAGGCCTGCAGCTGAAGTATTCTCCCAAGAAAAGTAATGCACAAAAACAGCAATGCAGTTCCAAGACAAAATGGAGAACAGTCACATTACCTGGTTCCAAGGGTGCCAGAGTTAATTTCTCCAAAATACAGTTAAGATCCTATGGTGCAACAGAAACTTTCTTGAGGTCAGAGCTGAAGGACCCATTCAGAAACTGTTTAGCAGAAGATCTAAAGTAAAAAAAAAAAATAGAGGGGTTGGTCCATAAGTAGGCAGGCTGAAAAGGAAGCAGCGTGCACTTTGATAGATACATAACAAGGCAATTTTGTAAAGGTCTGACATATTTCCAGGACCATTGCTACTTTAACTTTGCTTGTATCTACATTTCTAGACTGGCAACACAGGGAGAATAACTACTGTTTACTTATGTAAGATTTCTCTGTGTTTGGTTTCTTAGCTGTCTCCATGATTTTAAGTATGACTTCAGAATACGTCTGCCTACCTGGAATTGGTATGAAATCATCAGAGCTATGAGCCTTAGATAGAGTATTCAGGTTGGGGTGTAAGAGGAGCCTTTAATTGTAAGTTATAAAATCTGTATGCCAAGGCAACACTTTCCACTTCCCTATTGTCAAGCTGTGGAGGTGAGGGAACCAGCATTGCCTTGGCTGAATTGGAGCTACTAGAATGATTTTTGGCCCTTTATATGATTATCAAGACATGCCTTGGGGAATCAAGGTTATAGAAGGGAATGGGTAAAGAAACAGATCTGCCCAATTTGGGGAAAAAGCATCTATTCACCAAGCTTCTGTAAACGTTGTCCTGCAGCAGAACAGTATAAATTGCCTTTTTAGAAGAACAAGCAAGGTCTATTTCTGGTACTTCCCCTACCCTCAAGCAGGTCCCGAAAACATTCCTGTTTAGCAACCATTCCTAAGGGCCTGCTTCAGAACTGTTCTGCCTGTCTCCCAGCACATTCTGTTGACAGGGTGTATACACTACTGCTAGAGTCATTCCAACCTACTGAGCTATCTCCCATGCTTGCGCTGCCAGCCTGCACAGAAGGTAAGAATGAGTTCCCCCTTGTTTATGTACCACATCACTATAGTGTTGCCTGCCATTACCTAGAGAACCCCTTCCTTGTACATATGGCAGAAAGCCTTCAGTGCTAGAATAATTACCATCATCTTTCATGTTTATATGTTGTTTTCTCAACTTGCTATCCCTTGTTCCCTGAAACTGGAGACTGCCCACATGGGCCCCCCAGACAGTGTGAATATTGGTTCTGGATGATTGCCACTCTTTAAGTCACACCCTGACACCATGTGCAAAAATATGAAAAAGGGGGTGCGGATGGATGCTACTGGATAATGATTTCCCAGTACTTTATGAAGGTTAACCACCCTACAACTCTCTGAGTGAAGACAGGCAAAAAAGAGAAGAATGGGGGGGGGGGGGGTCAGTCTGGTCTTAAGGTGAAGGGAGAGAGGGCAGTCTGGCTGAATCACAGCTAATCATTCTGAAAATGACTTACTTGACAGCCTTTAGCCTTCTCCTTGGGTCGCACTTGCCATATTTTGATCTTCATTGGTTTCCCCATTGCCAGACTTTTTTAGTCTTGTTTAGGGTATAACAGCCAAGATTTACAGTGTCATTGGTGCAGCTATCACAGACACCTTTGGTGAAGGTATCACATTCGCTTTTGGTGCAGAAGGCTACAAGTTCTATTCCCACACCAGGAAAATCATTTGCTGACCTGATCCTGCAGTGTAGCATGGGGGGAGGGGGTGCACTCTTGACTGTGTCATCCTTTGGATGAAAGTTTAAACAGATGACCCATCTGCTTGAGTTGATAGTAGTTCAGTAGGATGTAAAAGATCCCATGGCACCTATCAAAAAAAGTTGGGTGAAGCTGCCAAATGCCCTTGCCAAATTCCTCTTAGTAGTATAAATGCCAACTCAGATCTTCCCTGAAAAGAGGTTACTAGCCTAGTCAGGCTAACCCGATAAACAATGGATGGATAAACACAAGTTCTCAGAGTAGTTTTTGCTGACCTAGGAAGTGTGGGTCTTAAAAAAGGCATTAGACAAACTGCACATCTGTGACCTTTCCTCCAGTCTTTTGGAAACTTCAAAAAGAGACCAAAGAAGACATCCTTGCCCAGGGGTGCATTAAACAGCTCTACCTTCACATGGTCTGGAAAGAGACAATTCCTCAACCAGACATGTCTCCAAACGATGAACCCTATGGCTGTTGACCTAAATCATAACCACATTTGTTGAGTGCATGACAACCTGAGATGATACAGCAAAGTTCAAGTATCTCCTGCTTCAGATCTTCAGCATGTATCCCTTCTAGTATGTGGGGATTGCTAATAAAAAAAGCATGAAGGTCTGCCAGTTAAAGGTTCTAGAATGCAGGGTAGCAGGACTATAAATGTTTCCCAAATCTGTTGAGTATCCTATTCTCTCTGTCATTTAGAATAGGGTTCCTGGTTGCAGCAAGAGCTGCACCCCGGATGGAATCCTAGGAGACCAGATGGATCAGTCAAAGGATTCTTGCAAAGGAATATGTGAGAAACTGACCAAAAAAAAGCATTTGGGTTTACTTAGTACAGAGGAGCAGGAGGCTGGTTTCATAGAAGCACTGGTGAATAAATCCTCCAGTACATGCACGACTGAAAGAACAGCCAGTAAACTAGGCTCAAAAGGCCAATTCAAGCTGGGCCTCCAAGTATTCCTTACTCTCTCATTGAAACTCTTATTTTATGAAGAGTGTCCCCAAAGGAGAAATCCTCTGATGGAGAAAGAGAAGATACAGTGTCCTCAGTGTCTCTGTCTCAATTCATATGCAGCAGCAATCTGGCAAACATACACCTGCTTCTAAATTTATTTATTTATTTATTTATTTGACATTTGTTAACTGGGTTAATCCATCTGAGCTAATGCCCTTTTTTCAGAGGAGGCCCGAGGAGAAAATCTCCAAAGTGAAGGATTATACAAAAATTTAAAAAAATTAGATTTAAAGGACAAGTAATACAAGTAAAACATATGTGGTACAGAAATAAAAAATACACATGTTTACAAAAATTATATAAGAAGAAAAAAGGAAAAACTACTACAAAAAATTATACAGGCAGAATGTTCAAAGTACAGAACAACAAATTTGTATACAGATTATAGGAATGATAGGAAACAAGCTTAACCTGGCATTAAATACCTCTCATTTTAGAAGAGGCTTAAACATTTCTGGTATTTCTAGTTCTGGCCTTTTGGATTTCAAACAAATAAAACACAAAAACTTCATCCAGTTGAACAAGTTGGTCGGTACAAGACTGGGAGGAAGAGAAGAATGAAGCACTGCCTGACCTAGGCCAAGGCAAGGTGACAGGAGCCAGTATGGTCTTTGGTGCCTTGTGCCTCATGTTTCTGAATGCAACTGCTCTAAAGGCCTCGGATCACAGGTGTGAGACAGATCTCAAATTCATTTCCAGGAATTCCCTTCCTGGACAGATATCCTAGGAATCCAATCTTCCCCTTCAGTAAGAATGTACAGTTGTGTAAAATCTTACCATAAGATTTACCAGGCTGTGGAGGGGTGATTCATCACTGGGAGAGAGTAGAAATTCCCTAAGACTCCAAGAGCTGAATAAGTTATTTCTTATATTTATTTCCTTGAATTGCACTTCTTTAACACTTATAATTGTACTATACAGCTAATCTACTACATTTTGCACTGTTATAAAGCTTTTTTACTGTTTCACTGCATGTGTGTACTGTTCTATACTGTTTTAACTGTATTTTTCATTGCTAGATAGAGTTTGATTACTGTAATTGCATTTTTACTGAATTACATAACTGTAAGCTGCTTTTTCATACTGAGAGTTGTATTTTCTGTTTGTGAGTGCTCTATCTGTGCTTTTCTGTGCATTTTTGTGAAGCATCTGTGTTCTAGTCAGGTAGCATAGTCTGGATAGAGGCCTGCTGTTTGTTTGTTCTGATTTCCTGTAAGGAGTGTATCATGTAAATTATTTTTTTTGGCAGTTAAAAGCATTCTCTATAGTCTCATTGCTCCTTTATCTGTTTAAAACTGTCTTTTACTGGCTCACTGCTGTTTTTCTGCTGTGATAAACATTTCTGTAGTGTTTTCTGTCTAACAGTGTAGCTAGCAGCTGTAATAGGTTCCCACCCCCTCTCCCTAATGGTGACTTGTTCTTATACTTTATGGCTTTGCAGTTGCCTGCCCCTACTGTAAATTTGATCTGGGACACTCCACCCGGTCTAGTGTCATTAGCTCATTCTAGCTAATACAGAGAGAACATTTGAGAAGGCCAGCCCTCTTAGGTTCTTAACCTTGAATTATCTTCTGTTCCTGCTTTCTCCCTTTCCACTTTACTTAACAAAAAAAAAAAAAAAAACTTTGCTCAAATCTCCTTATGTTCTGACAGAGTGTACTTCCCAGCTGATAAGTATATTTTTGGCACTTTGTAACTGTTCAGAGTTGAATAAAACAACAACTGAATTCAGTTCAGAATACAGTTTGAAGACATTGTATTTTTTTAAACTGCATTTGCTTTAATATTGGTATACACTCAAGTATGCTACCTTACACTGCACTTGAATTGTTTTTAGTGCTGTTTTAGCTTTTCTGTATAAAAAAATCTAAGCTTATCTCCTGCCTTTCCTGTAACTAGTCTAGTCCAGATACAGAATTGCTGTAACCAGGACTGTTTGTAAGCTTCTGAGCCCCCAAGCCTTTCAGTGCTGGAGGGAAGCCTTCTAGCTTATCAGTGGGAATGGTTAGCACTGGGTAGTCCATCTATCACAAGAGGAATGGTTTCTGGCCCAGAAATTGTAGTTTATTGGCCATTTGGGCAGCTTTTCCATCTCTTTCAACTTTCTGCTTTAAAAGCCCACATTTACACTTGTTTCCTCCATTTCCTGCAACTAGTTTAGTCCAGATACAGATTTGCTGTATCCAGGACTGTTTGTACGTTTCTGAGCCCTTTCAAGCCATTCTGTGTTGGAGGAAAGCCTTCTAGCTTGTCAGTGGGAGTGGTAAGCACTAGGTAGCCTATCTACCACAAGAGGAGTGGTTTCTGACCCAGAAATTGTAGTTTATTGGCTGTTTGGGCAGTTTTTCCATCTCTTTCAACTTTCTGGTTTAAAAGCCCCCGTTTACGCTTTTCCCACCTTTCCTGTAACTAGTCTAGTCGAGATACGGATTTGCTGTATCCAGGACTGTATGTAAGCTTCTGAGCCCCCAAGCCTTTCTGTGTTAGAGGGAAGCCTTCTAGTTTATCAGTGGGAGTGGTAAGCACTAGGTAGCCTATCTACCACAAGAGGAGTGGTTTCTGGCCCAGAAATTGTACTTTATTGGCTGTTTGGGCAGTTTTTCCATCACTTTCAACTTTCTGGTTTAAAAGCTCACATTTGCACTTGCTTCCAGCCTTTCCTGTGACTAGTCTAGTCCAGATACAGATTTGCTGTATCCAGGACTGTTTGTAAGCTTCTGAGTGGTACCTAAGTCTGTTCTTCAAATTTTCCCTTAGATCTGCTAGTTCGCTCCTCTCCTGCACTTTTATTAGCTTATTAGTCTAGCACTTTACCAGACTTCTTGTAGCAATTATTGTAGCACACAAAAGTGCTACCAGCACTAAACGTTCTACAAGGAAACAGCTCCAGTACTTATTATTAATGCCCACCTCTCCGGGCATGTCTAAAGGTCAGTTCCCTGTGCTTTCTCCTATTAACCTGGTGAACTTGGGCATCCTGAGGCAATGTAGCAACTGCCTCATGTACACTGACAACCCTCTCCTCTTACCTCCCAACATTCAGACTTGCAAGAGATGCACTTATATGTCCAATATGGAAGCCATGTACTCTCCAGCCAAGACCAGAATAGCTGGTCAAGAGGATAAGGTCAGCACTTGCATCACACCACATGGAACACACACCAGCACTCCCTTCACGTAAAAACACAAACCACAAACCCACCTTCATGGAGGTTCTCAATAAAAATCTACCCAAACAGCAGACACCTCCAAGACATTACCGCACTCGACCACCACAACACAACACTAATCAGAGATACATAACTCTCCTAAACAATATGTCACTCAACCAAAGCCCCTAAGGCAAAACAGCATGCCCAACACACTAGTCATAGGTGACTCGATAGTGAGGGACACTGATGTCCCACTCACTAGGTTGAATAAGGAGAATGTAACAGCTAGCTGCCTGTCAAATGCAAGGATTCGCCACATAATGCATGCACTCAGTTCCCTCAACAACAGGTACAAATATGACTCTGACATTGTACATGTAGGTGTGAATTACCTGAGATGTACCACCCTGGACTACATGAAAAGAGACATGGAAGAGCTCTCGGATTATGTAGCTCAGGCGGGTATGACCAGAGCCCTGAGCAGCATCCTACCATCACCCAGAATGATACCACAGTACAAGCAGAAAATGATTGATTTCAATAATTGGCTAAGTTTCTGGTGTCATTCTAAGGGGATCCAGTATCTGTCTGCCTGGGATGACATGATTGACACACCTCGATGCTTTGCCAGAGATGGCCTGCATCTGTCACCCCAGGGCTTCCAGATACTGGCTAAGGCTCTTGCCAAACCTATAGTCCTTTTTTTAGGTGGTGTTCCAAAGACCAAATTAGCACCAAAACAGCTACAAACAAATGCAATCTGAGGGTCATGCTGCTCAACGCTAGAAGTCTAAATCTCAAAATGCACTCACTCGAAGTGCTCCTTAAAATGGAAAACATCGGCATTTGTGCTGTAAAAGAGACCTGTTTCTAGGCAGCATAAAGCAACCCTGCACTACCAGGCTATAACTCATTCCACACCTTTCAGCCCCAGAACTTGGACCGAAGCTCCAAAGGTGGTGGTGTTTTCATATTCATAAAGGATGCGCCCATCTCCAGACTGGTAGCCCAACATAACACATCAGAGACACTTCAGGTGCAGCTAACATTGGGTAAGACAGTGATTCAGGACGTAGCCTGCTATAGGTCACCAACCATGTCCCAAGACTCACACTCCACATTCTTAAGCACCCTGGAGAATATTAGGGTCCAACCTAACACTCTCATATGGGGCATCTTCAACTACCCCTCCATTAATTGGGAAAACTATTCATGTACCAAAACACTTGCCCGATGTTTCCTGGAATTCTTAAAGGATGCGCCCATCTCCAGACTGGTAGCCCAACATAACGCATCAGAGACACTTCAGGTGCAGCTAACATTGGGTAAGACAGCGATTCAGGACGTAGCCTGCTATAGGTCACCAACCATGTCCCAAGACTCACACTCCACATTCTTAAGCACCCTGGAGAATATTAGGGTCCAACCTAACACTCTCATATGGGGTGTCTTCAACTACCCCTCCATTAACTGGGAAAACTATTCATGTACCAAAACACTTGCCCGATGTTTCCTGGAATTCATTAATTCCAATGCTCTGGACCAGCTCATTCTTACCCCCTCTAGAGGTAGCAACATCCTTGACCTGGTCATTACTAACATGGGTGACCATTGCTCTACATCAATAGTCAACTTCTCCCTGGTTAGATCTGACCACCAACTAATCTCCTTGGAAATCCACATCCCTCAAACCTCCTCACCACACCCCCATGCAAAGGTAATCACCATGAAAAACTTCTCCAAAGCTAACTTTAGGCTCCTAAAAACAGAGATGGCTAACTTCAAGGCACCCATGCAAATGGAGAATAGTTGCATGTCCACCGAATCATACACCAATGCACTGCATGAACACGTACACAAATGCATGGATCTAACCATACCCAATAGAACCAAGATGCTCTCCTCCAAAAAAAGGAAGCCAGTCTGGTGGCCCCCTGCCATAAACAAACTCTACAACAGAAGTAGGAAACTGAATAAGGTGAAGTCCCAAGACTGGAAAAACTCCCTTATCAGCCTCAACAAAAAAGTTGACATCCTCATCAGATCCTCTAAAGCTAGCTACGAAAATGGAATTGCAGAAGATAGTAAAGACAACCACAAGGCCTTCTATAGTTATGTAAAGAATCTCCATGGCAATACCCAGATTTGCTCTGAGCTACTGCGCAATGGTACCTCCTATACCGAGACAACAGATATTCCCAATATACTGGCCGACAGATTTAGTGCCAATTTTATCCCTCTTTCCTCCAAAAGGATCAATCACAATACCAGTAGATTGCCAGGTACCCAGTATTAATGCTGCACAGGTTAAAACAACACCGTCCAAGGCCAAGAATACAGCTTCTGTAGGACCTGACAATATCCCTGGGTGTGTTCTACATGAACTACAGAGTGAACTGGCACCTCACCTGTGTGCCCTGTTCAATCACAGCCTCACCTCAGGCTTTGTCCCTACCGAATGGCACACTGCTACAGTCATCCCTCTCCACAAAGGAGGAGCGACTACATACCCTGGGAACTATTGCCCCATTAGCCTGACAAGTCTAATATGCAAAGCTATGGAACACATCATCATGGACCTAATACACAAGGATATAGGGAATCTCCAAACTCTGGATCCGACACAGTTTGGTTTTGTGAAGGGTAGATCATGCCTGCTCAACTTGGTCAACTTCTTTGAGTCAGTCACCAGAGATGTGGATGAGGGCAAGGTGGTTCATACAGCCTACCTTGATCTGACCAAGGCCTTTGATACCATTCCCCACTCAGGAATCATAGAAAAACTCACTAAGCTAGGCATCAACCCCTATATCACTAGGTGGGTTGCAAACTGACTCACAGATAGAACCCACAGTGTGAAAGTAGCTGACTCCAAGTCAGACTGCCGACCAGTCATGAGTGGAGTCCCACAGGGTTCGGTCCTGGATCCTCTCCTGTTTGGTATCTACTTCCGTGAAGTCCAGGCCAACACAAAGGGACTCTGGCTGACAAAGTTCACAGACGATTGCAAGTTGGGAGCTATTATTAACTCCCCAAGTGATGTTGACATCCTACAGAAAGGCCTCACTGAGACCAATGACTGGTGTCAGAACCATGGCCTTAAGCTCAATGCCCATGAATTACCACTTCAATGGTAGTCCACTGAACGGTTTCCTATTAAATGATCAAAGACACATTCTTTCGAATGCGTCTTGATCGAACCTGAAAGCATGAAAAGGCAAAATAGTGAAACGGCATATAAGCAAATTCTTTCCCTGGGAAAGAAATCGCTTGGCTGCTTATGATTTTCGTCACTGTAGTGCGATCTCGGAGTTGGTATACTTAAGTAGGGGGGGTGTGGGGGCACAGCCCCCACATCAGGGGGGGTAGAGGTCGAAGTCCCCTACTTTATGTAATGTTTTAAAGAAATTTTTTGTTTTGTGGAACAGCGATGTTCTAAGCATTCCAGATTGTAAGCTTTTACTTACATGGGTCCGATAAATCATCGTTCGCTTTCTTAAGCATTCGATGATTTAACATAGACCCCACTGAACACAAAAGGCATTATAAGAGATCTGGGAACACAGGTAGACAGCAACCTCTATTTTGACCACCACATTGCCACTGTAGCTAGAAAGTCCTTCTATGTGGCACATCTCATTTCTATAAGTTTTGCATCCAGGAAGAAAGAGGTCATTGTCTCCCTCTACTCTTCCCTCATTAGGCCAATCATCGAGTACAGTGCCCCATTTGGCATGTACCTCACTAAACTCCTGCAACAACTGGAAAGGCCACAAAAGTACCTCACAAAGAGGATCCTAGGCCTTAAACACTTGTCCTATATGGACAGACTCAAAAAATTATTCTCTGTCTCATATCGCCTACTTAGAGGCAATCTCTGCTTGACTTATAAAGCCATGTCTGACCCAGCCCTGTTAGAAATGCTACATCTAAAGAAATCCTAATCCCTCCACACCACATGCCCCAGAGACCTCAACTCATTACCACAATCAACAGAACGTGCTGGAGGGACAGGTTTATAACCCAGAGACTGCCCATGCTATGGAACAGACTTCCCATACATGTCAAACAGAGTAGCCCACTGGCCCTCTTTAAGAGAAATTTTGATGAGTGGATGGGAAATAGAAAATTCACCCCTGGGATCACTCCAGTGGCTCTACTCGACAGAGGCACTGGGAACTAAGGTCAGGTGGCATGATGCAAGGGTAATCCTATGGGCTAGGCTTGTAAAGGCTCCAGGGCCATTAGCCTAGTACACACCTATGAACCTATAAACCTAAGAGTAGATGTCCTTCTCTTCATTGTTGCAGTATTCTTCACAGTAGGGATCTCCTGCCAAGAATAGCCCAATGTCCGACCAGTATAGCAAAGACTTCAGATCTTGCATGTGCCATACGTCACAAGCATACTTCCTCTACAGGACATAGAGCATAAAGATCATGTATGGATGCAGTTACCTAGAAATGAATTGCCCCAGAAGAGAAGTCCCCACAGAAAAAAAAAGACCATGCACATCCAGAAGGAGAAAATGCAGACAAAAAGGGAGACCCTCAGCCAGGAGGGGAACCAAAGTAAAATCTAAAGAGAAGAAAGGCAGATGGAGGTAGGGAGCAAATACTGCAACAGTGAAGACAAGGACATCTACTGTTATGGCAAGATTTTACACAACTGTACTATGTTATTCTGGGTCTATATTAAATCAGTGAATGCTTAAAATAGCGAATGCTGATTTATCGACCCTTAAAAAGTGAAACCTGACAATCTCAAAGACATGGAACGCCAATTTTTTTCCCAGGGAAAAAAAATCACTGTTCCACAAAAAAAAAAAAAGTTGAAAACTCAAAATAAAGTGGAGAGCTTCGTCCCCCCACACCCCCCTACTTAAATATACCAACTCCGAGATCACAGCACAGAAGAGGAAATGGCAAAGTCCAGAAAATGGCCCTGCGATTTTTTTCCCTGGAAAAAAAAATTACTGTTCCGTGTCTTCGGGATTGTCAGGTTTCACTCTTAAAGGGTCGATACATCAGCGTTCGTTGTTTTGAGCATTCGCTGATTTAATATAGACCTGTTGTTCTGTATCACTGTTGCAATATCCTTCACAGTAGCAAGAGTACAAACGCTCAAGAAAAGGAATGGGAGTGTAAGGTTGGGAAGAGCCCTCAACATACCCAAGTGGAATGTCTCAAGCAAAACCTGCTATAGCCCTAGAAAACATATCCAGTTTATAATGCTTAGTAAAGGTATGCAATGAAGACCAAGTAGCAGCTTCAAGGATGGAATTGGTGTCCATCACCTTGAAGAAAGCAGCAGAAGAGGCAATGGTCCTTGTAGAGTGAGCTCTAACAGTAGTACACCGACATTTACCATGAAAAGAATAACAAAAAGAAAAGGCCTTAGAAATTCAGAAGGAGATGCTTTGCTTAGAAACAGCCAAACCCAATGTCCTGGGATGAAAAGAAACAAAAAGCTGGCCAGATTTATGAATGGCCTTAGTTTTATTCAAATAATACCAGAGCTGTCTGTGCCAATACAAGGAATGTAAGTTCTTCTCACTAGCAGACTGAGAAGAAAGAAAAGAAGGGGGTTGAACAGCCTGCCAAGGGGAACTCAGTGACCAGCCTGGGCATAAAGGAAGTATTCATACAAGGAGTCACCCTGCCCTTGTGAAAACACAGAAAAATGGAGGGATGGCCATCAGGGCATAAGGGTCTGGAGCTCAGAAACCCTCCAAGAAGAAGTAAGAATAAGTAATAAGAAAGTCTTTCAGGTACAAGTTTTCTGAGAAGCCTAACCTGCAGGCTCAAAAGAAGCTTGAGTCAATTTTTCTAAAATAAAATTTAGGTCCCAAGGAGGAAGAACAGGATTCCTTGGGGGCCTAAGATGCAGGATGCCTTAAAGAAATTATTCAACTTCAAGCAATAAGCCAAAGGAGGATTCAAGGGCAGACAAGCAGAAATAGATGACAAATGGACCTTTGCAGAACGGTAAGCCAAGCCAGATGGGAGCAACTCACACAAATAGGAGAGAACCATAAAGACCTCCACTGAAAAGGGTCCTGGTTATGAGCATGGCACCAGACAGAAAATCCCTTCCATTTGGACATATAACACTTTCTGATTGCAGGTTTTCTTGCCTCCTGTGTGACCTTAAGCACTTTCTCAGAAAAAAGGTGCCTAAAAGGAATCAAAGCCCTATCATCCACAGTGTCAGTTGAAGAGTGGATAAGTGAGGATGGATGATTAACCCTTTGTCCTGTGTGAGAAGGTCCAATTGGTGAGGTAACTTGTGATGATTGCTCCTGGCCAGATGCATTAAGAGAATGAACTAATGCTCTCTCAGCCAAAAGGGAGTCACTAGGAAGATTTTTGGAGAGTCCATCTGAATCTTCTTCAGGGCTCTTGGAAGTAGAAGGGGAGGAAATCCATACAGAAACATCCCTTCCAAGGAAAAGGAAGGGCGTCCATCTTCCATGCCAGATGGTGTGGCACTCTGGAACAGAAACGTGGGAGTTGCTTGTTCAAACGGGAGGTAAAAAGCTCTACCTGAGGAATATTCGCACCAATGGACTATGTCCAGAAACGCATCTCTATTCAAAATCTTAATACTCATTAAAATATAAAACATTCTAAGCCTCTCTCTTTAGCTATTTAATTAAAAAAAGTTTGGTAGATAACAAATATTCAAACAGGCAGATAATCCAGGCAGTAATAGTAGATTATAAACGGTCAGTTTCTTAAACACATCATTAGCAAAGAGAAATCATTTATAGCTTTCTCTTCTGTTTTCAAACCATAACAAAGTTATATAGTCACAATAGCATTTCATCTATGTTGTCCATTTTCATTCTACCTCAGCTGATGGATTCGGATCTGAGACACGGATCTGACTTGTCTGCTTCTAATCCAAAATTCTTGAGTTCTCCCCTTTATCCATAATGCCCTGCCAACCTAACATACCTTCAGATCAAGTTTGTTGCCCCTGGATATAAAGGAACTATATGTTAAAGAAGTTAACAAAGACAGAAAGGAAAAGGAATCTGGAGCCCAAACAAGGAGCAAAAGTTCCTGCGAAAACTCTTAGGTCTTTCCAAAGGGATGGGAGCAGGTGGGTCGGAAGCTGAGGAAGAATAAAAATGGACTACACAGATGGAATGTTATGGTGAGTACATAACTTCATCTGATTATGTTCTTTTCATTCATTCCTTCCTCATCTGATGGGACAGAGTCCTCAGTTACTCAGACCTTGGAAGATCCTCGTGGAAGGATATTCCAGAGCACTGCAGAGCCAAAGGCAGCCTTGTTCCTGGAACCAAATCCAGTTTGTAATGAGCAATAAAAGTGTGAGCATTACTCCAAGTTGCAGCTGCACAAATGTCATCTATTTGACCAAAAAGCTAAAGAGACCACCACAGACCTCATAGAATGATCTCTAGAAGGCTTAGACAAGGATAATCTTTTACAATAGACAAAGGAGATACAAATCGGTAAACCATTTGATCAGTGCACCTTTGGAAACTGGTTTGCCCAATCTGTTAGGAGAGAAGAAAACAAACAACTGGTCAATTTTCATCAAGTCCTTGGTTCTATGGAGATAAAAGTGAAGTTGTTTATGCACATCCAATAGATGGAGCTGGCAGGTTAATGACCTAGTTAATAATGGACTTATAAGCTATCTTAAGCAAAAAAGAGGAGTTGGTTCAAAGGAGACCCTGTTTTTGTGGGAAACCAAATAAGGAGGTTTAGAAGATGCAGCCTGGAGTTCAGATACTTGTCTAGCTGATGTGATAGTGACCAGGAAAATGGTTTTCCAACACAAAAATGTTAGATCTGCCCTTACTGATGGTTCAAAGAGGGTTAATAGTTAAATCCCAAGGAGGAGTAGGATCCTTTAACGGGGATCTAAATAAAAAGACTTCTTTGAGAAAGGCTTTACATGGTTTAGAAGAAGCTAGTTATTTTCGCCCAGGTGGATGCTAGAAATGGCAGTCAATTGGACCTTAGTAGTTAAATAACTAGCACCTTTATTGAAAATTGAAGCTCAAAATTCAAAAATAGATGGTACAGGTGCTAAAAGGGGGTCCAGATCCCTGCTAAATGCCCAGAATACAAATCTCTTTTATTTAGTTTTGTAAATCCTTCGAGTAAAAGCTTTTTGAGAAGATAAAATATGACTGACTGGGGAGGAGAGCCTTGGCTGTCTATCAATCAATGGAATTGGAGAAACCATGCAGTCAGTTTGAGGCCTGTTAAATCTGGATTAGTCATCTCTGTTGGGTGAGACAGGAGGGCTGATTTGGATCCAGTATCCAGGGCAGATGTAGAAAGTAAGGCCAGATGAAGGGGAACCAAATCTGATAAAGCCAGAAGGGGTAATGAGGATTACTGTGCACTTCAACCGGAATGCTTTCTGTGAACATTTGGGAATGACAGGTAGCAATGGATAAACATAAAGGAGACCGGAAGGCTAATTGTGGACTACAGCATCTCTCAGTGACTCCCCCATTGGAGAGATCAAGGGAAAGAACCTGCTGAACTTGTTGTTTAGGGAAGATGTGAACAAATCGCAGCAGGGGTGGTCCCATCCACAGAAAATTCTCTCTGCAACTTAGACATTGAGAAACCACTTGTGAGGCATCAGAATGGACCTGCGTAGTTTGTTTGCAATCACTTTGGATTTCCCCAGAATGTGCATTGTTATTAGAAAGTGACTGGAAGAGATCACCCATTACCACACTCTGATTGCTTCTTGACAAAGCAGTCAAGACTTGGTACCTCCCTGTTTGTTGATTACCAGACCACTGACATATTTGTCCATCTGAATAGTAATTGTCCAGGATGGAAAAGCATCTTGAAAGGTCTGCACTGCTAGGAGAACTACTCTCATTTCCAGGACACTGATATGCATCCTGGCCTCTTCAGGGACTATGTGCTTTGGACTGTCTCTCCTAAGTAGTGCCCCCACCCCAGTTGGGTGGCATCCATGGTCACCATGGATGTGGGCAGGGAGAGAACAAATGGATGACCTTCAAAATGGTTAAAGGATGCTGAAGAAAGGACTGTTGGGTTGGCAGGGTCCATTGATGTATTCTCATGTGAAATCTGGCCTGAAGAATGAAGGTGATAGCAGCTGCCATGGATCCCAAGGTTTGTAAAATTAGTCGCTATGAAAGAGAAGAATTTTGAATTACTTTTCTTACCTGGGACCTTAGTGTCTGTATTTGAGCAGGAGGAATGGAGGCTATCTGATTGACTGTGTCCAGACCAGCACCTATGAAATCCAGACTCTGCGAAGGTGTGAGTTGCAGTTTGTTGTAATTGACTGTGATGCCTCGATGGATGCACAACTGGAGCAAGTAGTCCCTTGCCTGTAGGAGCTGATGGCTGGTTGGGGCAGATAAGAGTCAGTCATCTAAGTATGGAAACACTCAGAATCCCAGCAGTCTCAAGTGAGCTGCGATCACTGCCGTGCATTTTGTGAACATCCTGGGGGCTGTGCTGAGACCAAAGGGCAGTGCTCTGTACTGGTAATGATCATCTGCCAGATGGAAGTGCAGATATATTTTGCAGTGCCTGTTCAGTTTATTTATTTATTTATTTCACATTTGTTAATGGGATTAGTCCAACTGAGTTTGCAAACAAGCCCATTTTCAGTGGAGACCCGAGGGGAAAAGCCCCATCAAACATAAGTAAAGATAAAGTGACAATATACAAATATTAAATAACAATCACAATACAAAATAATCATAAAAAAGAAAAGGGTATTAACTATTTGCATTGCATTGATAGTAAGCAACCATCTAATCATCCTTTTGCAGCACGGGCAAAATGGATCGAACAGTGACCATCAGGAACCTTAAATATTGCATGAACTATTTAGTTTGCTGAGATCTAGAATTGGTCTCAAGTCCCCTGTCTTTTTTGGCATCAAGAAGCTTGAATATGTTCTGGATCCTCTCTGACTTGGGAGGGAGGCCTCAGAATGGCTCTTTTTTTCTAGCAGCTTCTTTATTTTTAATGCTGCTGCTTCCCTCTGATTGAGTGGAACATCTGGGAAACGTAAGCTATAACCTGTAGATATAATTCTCTACAACCAGGAATTCTTTGTTATAGATAGCCAGACTCATTGGTGCAGAGATAAGCATCCTCCAATCGCTTTCAAGGGGTAACGGTCAGGCCTCCCTTCAGAAGCGCCAGTAGGGCTTATCCAAGAAGGAATCCTGCAAGCCCTGGTTCTGTGAAACACCTCTGCTGCAAGGACAGTATCTTCCATTTGCATTCCCCTCTACCTCTGAGGGAACTATCTCCAAGTGAGTCTTGAAAACAACCCTGGGATTTGTGAAACCACATTTTTCTACCTCCCTTTTGATTCCTTCAGAAAGGTCTTTGAGGAGATGAAAAACATATGCCCACACCAGATAGGATCTTCTGAAGCTGAATAGGAGCAAATGAGATCTGAGGTATATTAGGTCAGTAGGGCATTATATGTAAAGGGAAGAGTCTGAGAGTTTTGGATTAGAGGATCTGATAGAAGCGGCAGAGTTGGATCCAAGTTTCAGATCCAAACACATCAGTTGAGGAATGAATGAAAAGGACATTAGCTACTTCAGTTTGCATATATACTCCCTCATTACATTAATAGTTGAAACTAAATCCCATCTTTGCACCAGAACAAATGTAAAACATTTAATTTATATGCACTTCATCATTATAGCAAGGTACATTAACAAGTATAAAAGTCCTACTAAAAGTGCTACTATCTTTCTGATTAAAAATCATAATATATAATTTGGATGTCATTGTAATTACCACCCTTGCTTGCTTTGCAATTGTTGTGGTTTAGGTGGACATGACACCACTGCTGTAGAACATCTCACTCCATCTGGTCCCTCCTGAAACACTTGAACTCATTCATTGTTCCTTCATTGATCTTTTGTCTCCCATTTCCCTGAAACATCATAACATTAGCTTCTTCTTGTTGTTCTCTGCTGCTTCTGTTGGGCTTATCTAGGAGATCACCATAAAACCTTTAGAGACATTCCTGAAACAAGGCTTTAGGTCACTACCATTATTCTAATCTGTCCCAGATTTGTAGCTCTTGCTGGCTTGGATCCTGTCCCTTCTTGCAATGTTGTTGTTGTTTGTCTTTTGGCTTTTCCCGGTTAGGGGTCTCCACAGCGGAACTCCGGTCTGCTAATGATTGGCAGTTATTTTTTATGGTGTCGAGTTGCCAGCCCAATGCCCAACCTTCAACAAAGGCACGCCCACTCAACGCATGCCTTTCGAACACCCACTCGACCGTGGGGAGGACAGGCAGACTCCACACAGAAGGCACTCCCAACCCAAGCAGAGAATCGAATGGGAGAACCTCTTGCTGTGAGGCAACAATGCCACCGCTGCGCCACAGCGGCTGGGACCTTCTTGCAATGCATGTTCTTTAACCATTTCATAATCCTTCCTTTCCTGTTCAAATGTCCTCATCTTTGTATTTTTTAAATATTTTCTTTACCAATATTATTCTGAAAACTCTGCAGCTCAACATCAAAATTTAAAAGTGACATTCTCTTGTTTTTTAATCAAAATATGAAGTTTGCACTTTGGTATGAAGAAACTGAATCTCATTCTTGCTGAGACCAAACAGCAGCTCAGTACAAGTACAACCTGTCTTCAAATTCTGCTTCTTCTACTCATTAGTAAAATTCTCAGGATACTGCTTACCTGGGGGTAATTTGGTTACGCACCCCCTTGGAGCCAGTTGGACCAATAAAGCTTATCCCACTGACATCTGCTTTTTAACTCTTTTTTTTTACACTGGAAAAAGTATCATATAAGGAAAAATCCTCTCTTTCTCCACTTTCATTGGTTAACATCAAATGGATTCACAGGTGCTGCCAGTACTCCCACCAAGACATTATCAGTACTTAACTCTTATAATGTTATAAAACAGCCTACAAAGCTGGTACAGCGTCACTGTAATTCAGTGCACTGCCACAATCAAAAGAAAGGCCACTAGGAGATTCATTCGGCATCACATAAATTGATAGAAATGACTCTCACCTCTGATGTGTGAATGTCAAAAAAGAAATACGGGCAACAGAGGAGTCTTATCTTGCTGCAACTGCCACCCCTCCTCTGCCCTCATTACTGTAAAAAAAAAGGCTACAAAAAAACTCTAAACTACTATTGTTGTGGGCATTGTGCACATATGCTCCAGGCTTCTACTGCATTCCTTACTAAAGATGGCAGGACAGAGAAAATTGATTTAAAAACAATGTATTTCTTTTCTTCAAAGAAATCATAGAAAATAAAAAAAAACTGGGCCATGTAGCCATTTACGCCTTGCCAGTACCCACTCCAAGACCTTACCTCCCATTTTCAAGGATGGACAGTCATGCCAGTGGTGAAATTGTGAATATCCATCCAATTGTATTGCTCCTTTTTAAAGGAAGATAGTGTGTCACATTGCTTGATTTAGAGTGGAAGTTTATTCCAGAAAAGAGAATTGCTGAATGATGAATCTCTGTCTCCAGCAGGATTTGTTTATCTGCTGAAGTAGTTTCAGATCTCTGGTTCCAATGTACAATTTATAGAGTTTAGAGATAATGGACTGCTGGAGCCCTTATTTTACACTGTTGTCACCTTTCTGAAGCTGTAATTTGATCTCCATTTAATCCCCAATGAGTGCTTTTCCAGAACCCTAAGAATGTGTGACGTATTCACTGTAAACGTAAAAAGGAATGGAAGGAAAAGATACACATGAAACCTACATTTTTACAACATTTTTTTTGGTCTCTGTAGAGCAGACAGCTGCTGATGATGCCTCTTATCAATCGTTGATGCCAGGAGTCGCTCTTGACCTCTCATAGCCTAATCCTAAATCCTTTCATTGCCTGAGAGGTAACTGAAGCTTCCCACTGCAGTGTCTTACTCAAAGACATAAGGACTGTTTTATGTTGCACATCCTATCCATTTCCCCACTCTGAGATCTGACATGCAATGACTTAAGACTGCTTTGGCAGAGAAAGTCTGTTGAAGCATACTCTGTGAGCATGGGATGAATATCCTGTTACCACCATCAGGTTGCAATTCCCCAGGACAGGCAAACTGGTAAAATATCATTGCCTTTCATATCTCCCGCAGTTGGTTATTCATATGCTGGTCTCATCAGTCAAACCAAGGTTGCGCCAAGGTAAAGTTAAGGCTTCCTCCCTTTGAGCCATCGAGTCAGCATATGGACATTGGAGCTTTATGTAAAATGTGTATTCTTGCTTTTTCTGTATCAGGAAACCTAGGATTATAAAAATACAATTTCAAAGGAGTCATTAAGTGTTCAAATGAAAAACGTATCCACTGTACATGATATATATATATATATATATATATATATATATATATATATATATATATGAATGCTGAAAAAAAAGTGTTTCTGCTTTTTTAGTTACATTTCTTCTATTATGGAAAAAAGGACTGAAGAAATATGATCAAATCACCTCCTGTCTGTGGAAAAAGAACAATCCAGAATATATATTTAGAACTGATATCAAAGTCAGTCTTAGCTAACTTGGGAGATCTTGGTGACTATTCCTGTTAAATCTTGGTGTTTGAATTCTACATTGTATGATTTTATTAACTTAGAATTGTGTGGTCTAGCATTTCAGTAACAGTTAGCTGTAGACCCGATTCTTTAAATATCCTGTCTGGACAATCAGTACATGTTTAAAGTATCTATACTGCCTTTATTGCTCAAGTTTACTAAAATATTGTGGTCGGTACTTATTTATTTATTTATTTATTTATTTATTTATTTATTTATCCATTATTTATTACCTGAAACATAGTATTCAACACTGCAAGTTGGCAAAGTATTGGTACACACCTTCAATTAGCCTGATCAGTTGAGCATATTTACTAATGAGATATTTCTGATAAGTTATATCTGGCTAAATCAATAGTAAACAGGTACCTGGTCTGTTTGCTCTTTGGTAAATTCTGAAATGGTGGCAGTACTACCATGCCAAAAGGTAGTGGGGGGGAATTAAGAATTCTGCCAACCTTCCTGGGGAATAGTTTGCAAATGTGAAAATCCAAAACAATCCTTTACCTCTCGATAAGGGACACTGTAAGACACTGTGGTTCACAGCAAAGAAATAAGAAAGGGGACTGGGGAGCTGTGCTTAACAATCACATAAGTGGTCAATGTTTAGCCTTAGTCTAAGTGTGAATGTTGGAAGCCCATACCAGAAAAAGCAATGCATATTTCTTTTATTGTTTTGGGGCCAGGTTGCACTTAGTGAACTGGTAAATGAATTAGATTGGTATGCACTTTTTTATTTTTACATTAACCCATTCAGCACCAGTGGTATAACTCGAAAGACCATCCTTCTGATAGCTCAATATTTTTGGGGCAGAGGAGTGGCTCCAAGGACCATAGCACCTGTCCCTGATATCCTCAGATAGTATACTGGTTGGCAGTAATAGGAATTAAACTCTACCAGTGCCAATTTGGCCATCACAAATAGGTGGCAACCGTACCTCTCCACCTCTCAGCACAAGTAGTCTGGGCAAAGCCTAAAATAATGGGGGGAGACAAAGGCCCAAAAACAGGGACAGATTTTAAGTACTTTTCTTATAAACTTATAGAGTTACTAGAACAGGATTTGTGTTAGTATGCATTTTTGAAGGATATAAAGTATGAAACTCAAATTTATGTCATTATTTAGTGACATCAACCTTCAGTGATTTTCCAGAAAAATAGAAGTTGTGTACTCACCATAACTATGCACCCATGTTGTCCATTTTTATTCTTCCTCAACAAATGGGTTCAGATCCAATCCTCAGATCTGACTCAGCCACTTTATTGAAATTCTAGGATCTGACACTCAAGCTCCTCCCTTACCCATAATGCCCTGTCCACTAGGTTACATCAGATGGCGTTTGCTGCTATTATACAATGTCATAACAAAGTATATCAATATGGATTTGACAGAAAAGTGATATCTGAAATATCAGGAGCTCAAACAGGAACTATGGTTCCTAGCAACAATTCCGTTAGATCTCTGCCAAAGACATGGATGGTGAAAGGTAGGAGGAAAGTTGAGGAAGAATGAAACTGGACAACACATATCCATAGTTATGGTATGTCCATAACTTTTATATCTAATGTTGTCATTTTCATTCATTACTCAATGAATGGGACAGTCCCAAGCTACAGTAACCTTGGGTGACCCTCATGGAAGGATGCTGTGGAGAACTGCAGAACGGAATGAAGTTTTGTTTCTGGATATGATGTCTAATTTCTAATTAGCAATAAAAGTATGAGCATTACACCATGTGGCAGCTGCACAAGTGTCACCAATGGAGGTTCTAGCCCAAAAGGCAGCTGATATGGCTATTGACCTAGACGAGTGTGCTTTTGGTTGTCTTGGCAAGGTTAGGTCTTTCAAGGAATAAACATAGGAAATACAATCTGCTATCCATTTGGCTAGTGTAGTTTCAGAGACTGGTTTCCCATCTTATTGTCAGAAAAAGGAGACAAACAATTGATCAGTTTTCTTAAATTCATTAGCCCTGTGAAGGTAAAAGTGAAGTTGCCTATATTCATCTAAGAAATTAAGGGTATATTCTCCTATATTGTCAAATTTGGGAAAGAAAACATGTAAATTGATCACTTGATCAATTGCTCACATTTGTTTTGGAGGCAACGTTTGGTAGAAAAGAAGGATTATTGCATAAAGTAACTCTATCTTTGTGAAAAATCAAATATGGTGCTTTCGAAGAGTGTTTGGAGTTCAGAGACTCATCTTATGGCCACCAGGAAGACCATTTTCCAAGACAGAAACTTAAGGTCTATTTTAGCTGATGGTTCAAAAGAGGAATGCACTAAAGTCTGTAATACCAAAGTCAGGTCCCAAGGTGGAGTGGGTCCCTAACTGAGGGTCCAAGTAAGAAGGTACCTTTGAGAAAGGCCTTACATAACTTAGATGAAGCCAAAGAAGAAGCACTATCTCCAATGTGGTAGTTGGAGATAGCTGTTAATTGAACTTTGATGATGGAGAAACTTTCCCTGCTTTGAAAGATGGAGGCGAGGAAATCTAAAACAGCAGGGAGTGGAGCAGTGAAAGGATTCAACTCTCTCTGATGAGTCCCAAAAGAAAACCTCTTCATTTACTCTTATAAATCTTCATAGTCAAAGCTTTGTGAGACAAAGAAAGAATTTGGTGAACTGGGGAAGAAAGCCTGGAATGTTTAGCCGTCACTGAAGTTGGAGGAATATTGTGGTTAACTTGAGGCCTACAATATCCAGATGAAACAGCCCTGATGGGCGTGACAAGAGGTCTGGACTGGGATCCAGTGTCCATGGAGGACATACTAGGTGAGACCACAGGAAGGAAAAACACACTTGCTGAGGTTAGAAGGATGCAATAAGGATTACTTTCCTCCTCATCATGAGCACTTTCTAAAGAAACTTGAGGATTAGAGGCAGGTGAGGGCAATCATAATGGAGACCAGAGGGCCAAACATGGACTAGAGCATTCTCAGTGAATGTCCCTGAGGAGAAATTAGGGCAAAGAACCTGCTGCATTTGTTGTTGAGGGGAGAGGTGAATAGATCACAGCATGGCTGACCCCATTTGTGAAAGATAATATTTGCCAATAATTGATTGACAGACCACTCATGAAGCATCAGGATGGTCCTGCTGAGCTTGTCTGCTAAGATGCTGGACTTCCCCAGTACGTGCTTTGCTACAGGAAAGCAGTTGGAGGAGCTCACCTGCTGCCAAACTCTCATTGCTTCCCAGTAAAGGAGATAAGACCTGGTTCCCCCCTGCATATTGATGCACTGGACTATTGACATGTTGGCCATTTGAAGAGCAATAATTCCTAGTGGAAGAGAGCTCTGAAGGGCCTGCAATGCTAGAAGTACCACTCTCATCTCTAGGACATTCATATGCAAATTGGTCTCTTCTAGAGACCACGTGCCTTGAACAGTCTATCCCAAGTAATGCCCCCCCACCCCAACTGGGAGGCATCGATGATCAATGTGGCATTCGGGGGAGGAAATATAATTGGATGCCCTTGATTAATCTCATCAGAGTGTATCCACCACAGCAGGGATTTTCTGAAAACCTGGGATAATTTTATCAGATGACATAATGGCTGTTGATGAAAAGACCATTGCACTGCTAGAGTCCATTGAAGAATTCTCATATGAAGATGAACAGTGAGTAGTAAAGTTATTGCAGCAGCCATCAACCCTAGAGCTTTGAGTACCATTTTTGCTAGGGGAAAAGGATGAGAAGGAACTCTGTTTTGAGGCAGAAAAGCTAGACAATTGACTGTGTTTAGACAAGTCCCCATAAACTCCAAAAGTTGAACTGGTTGAAGCTGTGACTTGGTCAGATTGTTAGTAATTCCCAGTGAGTGAGATAGTTGGAGAAGTAATCTCTGGCTCTTTCCAGAAGATGTCTGGTCAGTGCAGTAAGGAGCCAGTCATCTAAGTAAGGAAATACTCTGAATCTGAACAATCTTAGATGAGCTGCTACCACTGCCATGCACTTGGTGAACACCCCGGGGCTGTGATGAAACCAAAGGGCAGAGCTCTGACATGGTACTACTGGCTCCTATTCAGAAGCATAGGTATCTTCAAGAGCACCCGCTCATTTTGATGTGATAGCATGTATCTTGAAGATCAATAGAGCACATCCAGTCAGCCTTCTGTGGGAGAGGCAGAATGGACTGAACTGTGACCATCCGGAATTTGAATTCTTTACAAACTGGTTCAGATAACTAAGATCCAAAATGGGTCTCAGTTCTCCTGTTTTCTTTGGCACTAAAAGGAACCTTGAGTAAATTCTGGATCCTCTTTGGTCTGCGGGAACCACTTGGATGACTTTTCTCCAGCAGCTTTTGAATCTCTAGAGCTGCTAACCCCATCTCATTGGGTGGAACATGGAGGAGACATTTCCTATTCTTCTGGGGAATTTGTAAAAAGAGAATGAAATATCCTGGGCTTTGATCCTTTGCATCCATGAATCTTTTCAGAAGGCTATCCAGGCTTTTGGGTGAAAGGACAAGTGCCCCTTGACTGCCTCCAGAGAGGGACACAGTCAGGTAACATTTCAGGATTGCTAAAAGGAACTGTCCAAGGAGGAATCTCAAGACCTTTGATTCTGTGGACCTCCTCTGCCATGTGGGTGGCAACTTCTGCCTCTGGGAGAAAAGTCTCTGCATGGCTCTAGGAAAGGTTCTTGAGATTTCCAGAACGAAAACTTTTTACCACCATGTTGATTCCTAGAAGAGGGTCTCTGCAGCATAGAAAAGCAGATTCCCACATCAGGCAAGGTCTTTTCATCTTTCTCACTGCAGATCTGAACTTTTCAAAATCTTCTTAGGAGGCTCCAGTGAAAGTGCTGACTTAGGAGTCCATGCAGGGGAGCATTTTCCCTGGGCTCCTTTGATTTATGAGAGGGGGTAGGAGCCCCTGATGAAGAAGTACAAGCAGAAGGAGCAGAAGCTGGAAGAATCCTTTTAAGAGTAAGCTTGTTTCTCCTGTCACTAATGGCCCTGGCATTAAAGGCTGTACAAATGGAGCAGGAGTTGTTCAAGTGTGCCAGGCCCAGACAATAAACACATTTGCTGTGGGCATCAGAGTTGCCCACAGGAAGTGCACTTTTTGAAACCAGTAGGCTTATCAGCCATACGATAAAGCTGCAAACAATAGCACCTACAAACATGGGGAAAATAAGGAAATTTTTTTACAGTTATACAGTTGGAAGAAAAGGGAAATTTTAATAACAACAATGGCATGACTAGAAAATACCTCAAAGTGAGGTACGAGAGGAAGAAGGTTTACCAACAATCGTAATTAAGATTACCAAAAAAGAACCTTAAATCTTGGTAGTAGAAAGTTTAGAAAGGAGGTAAGGGAGATATAATTAACAATAACAAAGAAATAAAAGGTAAGGAGAAGAAATACAATTTTATGCACTCACTAAACCCACTATGAGCTCGTGAAATTGCAATCCCATCTGAACCTGAAGAGCAGCAAATGAGATCTGGGGTAACTTAGTGGTCAGGGGGACTATGGGTAAGGGAGGAGCTCAAGAGTCAGATCCTAAAATCTAGATAAAGTGGCTGAGTTGGATCCGAGGACTGGATCCGACCCCATATGTTGCAGAACCAATGAAAATTACATCAGATCCACAAATTTTATGATGAAAATTCAAAAATATGAGGCAAAAATCTGGACATTCTGCAAAAATATAGACAGTTGAGAGTTATGTATCAAGTGGTGCCATACTTCACAGTCTGCATGAAGGGAAGTCATATACCCATGCATTAAAGTCATGCTAATTCTTGAAAGTATCGCATTTAGGGTCAAGCAGTTTTAGTTCTATCAATACAATCTAATTATGATTTGTTGCATTATGTACTGCCCTTGTAAGAAAATGAAAAATGCATTTGTTTAATAACTGAATTCCAATTATGTCTGTTAAAGGTATATTGTGAAATCACGATAAAACAGCATTTCTGAGAGGCAAGACATAGCTTATATCATCAATTTGTTTATGATGTGTTTAAGAAAAGAGTTTCAATTCCTGCCACACAGATATCCACAAACAAGCATGCCAGTTCTATTAGGGTTTTCCTTTATTTGACTGCGAAGTCACAAAATACCTACAAATAAAAAACATTATTATTTTTCTTTCAACAATGGCTAACACACTATCCCTGATTAACCAAAGTGGCAATCACTCATGTGTGGATTATCTGACTGAAGGGTTCAAATACTTCTACACAGACTCCCCCTGCATCTCACAAAATAACCTACTTTATTAATTACAACTCAGATATTTGACATCAAGCAAAATAACTACCACAATAATGTACCAGAGCTTGTTTTACACATATATATACACCACTCCTCACAATCAGACTGATAAGTTCTTTATACAGACCGACTATCAATTTTATGATTCAAAATTAAGTATTATTTGACAGCGTACACTGTTAATGTGTCAATACAATCATCTGATCTACCAGGAGCAGTATTTGCTGCTAGGTATTTACAAAGCAACTCCTCATCCAAACCTTTAAAAATAAAGCATGCTGCTGTGTTAAGTATGTGCTGTTAACATCCTGTACAGATTTAACTGGTGTCCAGTCAATCTTTTTTAAAGCTTTAAAGACAAAGTGCCCCATCTCTCACTTCATATTTGCTCTTTTTCACCAGCACTACTGAGAGAGGAAGAAATTAGCACCAAAACCTCTGGTGTCTAGATAAGTTGTGTGAGGGCTTATGTTTTGGCTAAACAATCTGTTACAGTTCAGTAGGGAGAAGATTACAAAGCCATTGAAACGTCCATTTCACTTACAGGTTAATTTTGTGACTAATTAGTTAATTATTTTGTTAGTATGTTAATTGTACTTATGAACTATCAAACCCTAAACTACTAAGAGGGTGGGAAAGTATTTTTTTCCTGGAAATTGTAGTTTTTATCATTTTAAAAGTGAAACAGCCATAACAAGATGATTGCTGTCCTGGATGCAAGCTATCAGGGGATATGATTGGCACTACAGAAAAGTTGTCAATTGGTCCCTGAAAGCAGTGTATGTAATTTAAACAACCACTATTACTATCACGTTTGACTTGTTGTAAGGGTGCATGATCAGCAGCAATAGCTGTCCTGGTCCTTGGCTTGAAAGTTTGCAAACAGTATGATTTCCAATACTACCTGCAGACGTGTAAGTCAAGAACCAATCAGCAATCCTTACACAGTGCCAATAGTGGCACAGTCAGTGTGTGTGTATGTGTGTTAGTTGTGTCAAAAAACTATTATCTTTTTACTTAGATAAAGACTTTTTTGGTCCTTAACTCTAGAACAGTTTTTAGTCTAGAAATGGGGCACCATATAGTGATGGTTAGTGGAAGCCAATTGATCTAGTTATAGCTCTGAAGTGAAATAGCAGAAAACAATGGTCTCATCTCTAACATTCTGGCAGCATTTCTGCAGCTTAGAAAACATGTCATTTGGTTTTAAAGGACTGCACATAAATTAATATAATCCTCTCTTTCCTTGGATCCTATAACTCTGTTAAATGCTTAGGAACGTTAAAACATTTTGCACTCTGGATCTGCCACAGGATGCCCACAGTGGGAGTCAATAATTACAATTGAGTTTCAATAAATAATTGGGAATACATTCAATGTTCTAAAATAGAGAAGGGTGTGATGCAGATATTAACCAAGTATTATGAGTACCAAACCAGACAGCATGTATCCTTATAATGAAAAACACACCATAGTTTACATTTAGGATCATTACCTTTTCTTCTTTGCCTTTCTTTTATGGATATTTTTTATTGTGACTTCTAGGCAATCTAACTTTCTTATTGCTGGTATTTCATGAAGAGACTCTATGAGGACCTTTAGGTACAACAATTAAGTGAGATTTACCATCATTGTTTTGAGCAGACTGGCACTTCCTGGTGCCTGGAGAAGGTTTAATGGAGGAAAAAAATAAACAGCACAGCTTCAGCTTCACAGATTATTAACTTAAATTTGTAATCACAAATATTGCCCAAAGCCAGCTCACAAGAACCATAAAAAAGTACCTCCTATCCAAACAGAAATAGTATTAATTCTTGCTCTGCGTGAAACCTTCGTCTCCTATGATAAATATTGCCACCCTTTGAACAGGAAGCTATCCAGTAAAGTCAGTCAGTGGTAAGCCCCATGTATAATTTATAGTACTTCTGTACATTCTAAGGAAATTAGCACCCCCTCAAAAAAATGGTGTCCTGGGCAATTTGTAGCTTAGTTACTTTCAAGACAGGCTTCAACCAATTACAAGCAAAGGAATAAATAAATATGTAGATTTTAATATTACACAGGAGCCCATGTACAACTCATAAGCAATAGGATGTGAGCTTATTCAGCAAAGTAATAACTAGCCAGGCAGCTTGTCTGTTTAACTTAACAGACTGAGCTTCTGGAATGGAATCCAGGCAAAAAGAATACCAACAGAACCGACCAAGACTATAACAACAGAACCAACCAAGACTATAAGCTACCAGCCCCCCCAAAAAAAAATTTGTTGACATAAAATGAGCTGCAAGTCTTAAAGTACAGAATAAAAGTAAAATGATATTTACATTCTTTAACTGAGGTTATTCACTTTGAACAACACTGGAATTAACAACTACTTAACCAAAAACAAAACAAAAAACAAAAACAATGGAAACACATAGCAATACTTCTGTACCAAGTTTAATAACTGTGTATTATATAGTAGATAATACTGTTAAGTGCTTTCATCCCAGTACGGACTTCTTCAGAACTCTGTTTAGAAGTTTTGAAGAAGTCCCTATTGGGATGAAAGCACTTAACACTACTATCTACTATCTAATACATGGTTATTACAATTGGTATGGAAGCATTGCTGTGTGTTTCCATCATTTTATTTCACTTTGAACTAAACAGCTGAAAGAAAAGTATTCTAGACTAGAACTGCTGGTTGAAAGAAACTGCTTTGGTTTGTGAACTATGCATCTGTGGAATATAAGAGTAGAAAAATGAAACGTTGCTTGTAATGAAGCATAGATGAGAGATTTCAGAGGCTGAGAAAGTAAGATGAAATATATGGAAAACTGTGTTGTATGGGCATCTGATTTATGTTACAACAGTCCCATCATAATGTTTGGAAAATTGCTACATTTAATGATGACTCAAAAGGAGTTGCAGTGTTGCATATATGAAAGGGCTTTTACACAACATAGACTGGCACTTTAAGAACAACCTGTATGCAATACAAGTTTGGGATGACTAGCTTTGAGGGATACACCTCAACTGTTGAAGTACTAGATGGGACTGTACAGAAAAGCGAATAAGAAAGATTTGGGTGTCTGGTTTACACTAGTTTAATCTGAAACACAGCTATTAGTCCATTCAAAGTAGAAACTTGACTAAACTGGCATGCTTAGTCAAACCACATGCAGTTGCATATCATGGCTACACTAATTATCAGACTACAGAACACTGAGATCTGAAGTAGTTAACTTCATTTGGTCTGCAACCTGTGGGTATCAGATCCGTCCTCAGATCCGAGCCAGCAGCTTTACCTAGCTAAAATATCCGAGCTCCTAGCTCCTCCCCCTACCCATGATCCCCTGCTACACATCCCCCATCCCCAGATCTAGTTTGCCGTGGCTTATAGCACCTTCTAGAGATGAGCTCTTAGGCGTGGGTGAGAGTTTTCCAGTTTTAAGAAAATACCTTTAAAAATAGTTTTTTCTAAAATGTCTTTTGGTGTGTGTGTATTGTTTAGCCCCCTTTATCGGCTAATATATTTAGCGTATTTTTGTTGTGGTAATTTTACTTCAAATTTACTTCAATTCCCTCCCGCTAGTGCGTGAGTGTGTGGTGTGATGGCTGAAGGGTCTAAAGCCATTTTTTCTAAATGCACTGAGTGTGGTCATAAGCTGTCCCCAGCCGATGGCCACACTCAGTGTGTTATTTGCCTGGGGGTGGCCCATTTATCCACCAGCTGCCAGGTTTGTGCGGCTTTTAACCCCCGGGCTATCAGGGATAGGAGGAACAAGCTATTCCTGGCAGGATTGTTGCCCCCGAATTCTTCTTCCTCCTCTCCCTCTAAGGCATTGGTCGTGGCTGCAGCTCCCGTGCCTTCCAATCCCCCTCCCTTGTTGGGGACTCAAACTCCCTCTGCTTCTCAGGGTGAGGGGGACTCTTCTTCCTCTTCAAAAGAAAAAGGAGAGATAAGGACCGGCACAGGCATAAAAGGCGGGCTGAGTCTCATCTCTCAGCCCTGCCAGAGAAGGCAGCTAGTCCCACTAAGAGGGCCTCTGGTTCTCCTAATTCTCTGCTCCATTCTCCTTGCTTTTCCCCGGAGCCAGAGGAGGAGTACCGGTCTCCCTCGAGGCCCTCGAGGCAGCCCTCCAGGCCCACCTCTACGACCTCCTCCAGATCCACCAGAAGCTTGACCGATGCTGAACTGGACCAGATGATGCGTCGTTTTCTGCAGGCTCAAATGCAGATATGGGTGCTCCAGCCCCCCCCAGAGGGGAACTCGGCCCCTTTCTTTACCCTGATCACCCCTTCTCCGACCTGGTTTAGGGTTTCGGAGCCTTCAGATCCATGCCGTTTTGGACCCGGGCAACCGTTGGTGCTGACAGTCTTGATTACTTCGACACCGACTATGCCCTCAAGTGTGTCGGATCCTAGCTCTTGGGGCCGAGAGCTGAGCGTCGGATCCATGGGGGGAACTGTGTCTTCGGCACCGTTTAGGTCGGAGCACACTTCCCTCTCGGGTCTGACCGCTTTGGCTCTGATGCCGATCCCTGCATCGGAGCCAAGGGGGCTGCTCTCGGAGCCTTGGGGGAGCGGTTCGCCCTCGGCATTTGATGTAGTAGAGAGAGTGCTGTCAAGGACTTCCAGATCCCCAGTCCGGGCTGTGGATCCATCCGTCACCCCTGGGCATTTGGGCCTGTCCTCCATCATCCGGCCACAGGGACAGCCTGCATCAGTGCTCCAGTTGGTTTCCTTAGAGGAACAAGACCCCATGGGTGAGCCCTCCTTGGATAGCCCCACCGTGGAGGTTCCTCACAAAGGGAAGTGTAAAAGGAGGCACCTGGACTCCCCTAAGTCTCTCACAGAGGACGCAGACTTGGAGGAAGGGGAAGGTTCCCCAAGGTCACCCCCTGAGGATGTCTCCTTTGGAGACATCATGGAGATGTTGTGAATCAGAGGAGGGTGGTCTGCCCAAAAACTTTCCTCAGACGAGTCTGTGTTCCTGGAGGCATTTGATGCAGGCCCGTCTACTTCTTGGGTGTCCCCCCCGGCTGACCCCCTGGTATACTTAATTACCACCAGGGCTTGGAAGGAGCTGGACACAGTGCAGCCAATTCCCAGAAGACCAGACAAGATACTTAGTCCCCCTTCTGATAGGCTGGCATGGTCTAAACGTTCTGCAGTGGATGCCATGGTGGTGTCGGCTGCCACCAAGATGGAGCTAGTGCAGGAGTGTTCCTTGGTCCACCCTCCAGATAAGGAATCTCGGACGTTGGACTGCATTGGAAAGCAGATGTTTGCTTCACCTACCTTCTCTGTAAGGGCGCTGAACTATATGGCACACGTCATCAGACTCCAACGAGACTTGATTAAGGAATACGCTGGAGCCCCCCCCAGAGTCCATGGCGGGCGATTACAAATGCACCTTCTCACCTCACATGGCCACTCTGAAATCTATTACTAACACATCTATGTGACTACTCTCCCATGCCAAGGAGGGAGTGGCTAGAGCCAGCGGAGCAGGCATCGCTCTGCGGCGCCATGCCTGGCTCCGCCTTTGCGATTTTGCGGAACCCTTCAAGGCGTCCTTCGCGAACGTGCCCTTTGACGGTTCTACGCTCTTTGGCAAGACCGTCCACAACACGCTGGTCCAAAGCGGGAAAGACGGGAAGACGCTGTCTGCCATCAGGATCCGCTTCTCTAATCCCCAAGGGTCCTTCTCTAGGAACCAGAGGGGACAAAAGAAGATGTGGTTCCAGAAATCACAGCAGTCCCATCCCGCTTTGGACCCCTCATCCTTCACAGGCAGAGGAGGACAAGGTGGACGCTGGCCCAGAGGCAGAGGGGGGCCGAGGAATCTCGGGTCTCGAGAACCTTTCTCGGAGAGGCCCATGCAACAGCCCTGAGGGCTTACCCGACTGTCCCTCTCTGGAGGCAGTTGGGGGGCATCTGTCAGAGCACCTCCAAACTTGGGAGTCCATTACTATGGATCGGTGGGTGCTCCGAATTATATCCAGAGGTTATTCCATTCCCTTTCTGAGTCTTCCCCCTCCTTTGAAATGCCTCCCCGATGTCCCACCCGATCAAAGGGAGGCGGCAGCTTCAGAAATTTCGAAGCTATTAGAAAAAAGAGCCATCCAGCATGTCCCCCCAAGCCAGTCCGGATTGGGAAATTACTCCAGGTTCTTTTTAATGCCAAAAAAGATGGGGGACTTGAGGCCTATCCTAGACCTCTCATCTCTAAACCTGTTCATTCCCAAAGAGAAATTCCGGATGGGCACTCTGCAATCTATTCTCCCCTTCCTACGGGAGAATGACTGGATGTGCTCCATAGACCTCAAGGATGCGTACTACCACATTCTAATGGACAGATGATCCAGGATGTTCCTCCGCTGTTGGCTGGGAGCCAGTCACTATCAGTTCAGGGATCTTCTGTTCGGCCTCACCTCAGCCCCCAGGGTATTCACCAAGGTCATGGCAGTAGTTGCAGCCCACCTGAGACTTCAGGGCATTTGGGTCTTTCCGTACCTGGATGACTGGCTCCTCACCGCCTCCACCAGGCATCAGATCTGCTCTGCCAGGGATTATACCCTAGCTCTTACTCAGTGTCTGGGTATTACTGCAAACCTTCAAAAATCATTCCTTCATCCTATGCAGGTTCTGGAATTTATAGGGGCCAAGATAGATACATGCCACTCCAAGGCCTTTCTAACAACAGACAGGTTGCGCAGCTTGTCTCTTCATGTTTTGGCAATTCTCCAGTCCCCAGCCCCACCTGCTGAATTAGTCCTGAGAGCTTTGGGCTCTATGGTGTCAGCCATTGGTCTGTCGCCCTTTGCGCGACTGCACATGAGAATTCTTCAGTGGACTCTTCAGGTCCAATGGTCACTTTTACTGCACCCCTTGAACACCCCAATTCCCTTGAGCAGGGTTTGCAAGGACTCCCTTCTCTGGTGGCTTCACTCCCAGGAGCTGTGAGAGGGGAGACCATTTGTCATGCCTCAGCCCCAAGCCACGTTGACCAAGGATGCTTCTCGCCTCGGGTGGGGGGGGTGCTATGGGCAGAACCGTCCAAGGCACGTGGACTCCCTCAGAGACTGTTCTGCATATCAATGTTCTGGTGTTGCAAGCCATATAAGACCTTCTTCCTCCAGGAACTATTGCAATTCAGACAGACAACATGGCTGTAGTCTGGTACATCAACAAACAGGGAGGAACCAGATCTTATCCCCTTTGCCGAGAGGTTATGAGAGTTTGGGAATGGGTGATCTCCACCAACCGCTTTCTGGTAGCAACGCACATTCCGAGCTGGACCAACATCCTAGCGGACAAGCTAAGTCGCTTGATCCTCACACCGTATGAGTGGTCTCTAAACCCGTTAGTAACGAAACAAATCTTCCTCAAATGGGGTCTACCTTGCTGTAATTTTTTTGCTTCTCCGTCAAACACAAAGTGCAGCGAATTTTTTGCTCTAATTCCCCCAATAGGGGAGAGCCCCAGAGACGCTCTGGTTCATGCTTGGCCACCCAGTCTCCTTTATGCTTATCTCTCGCTTCCGCTCGTGATGAAGTTCCTGCAGAAAGCCCATCAGTTGGGGAGCAAGATAATCCTCATAGCCCCATTCTGGCCTCGCCAGATCTGGTTCCCTTACCTATGGTCTCACAGTGTAGTTCCTCCTTGGATCTTAGATCCCATTCCGGATCTAATTTCTCATCCTGCAGGATTACAACCCCCAAACCTGGGCAACCTCAAGCTCACGGCTTGGCTGATCCAGTTCCACTGATAGCAAGGACTCCCGATATCTCGTCACCAGTGAAAGCTATTCTGGCAGCAGCACACAAACCATCTACCAGAAAAATCTACAGAAGTAAATAGAAACGTTTTTCCATCTGGGCCAAAGACAGGGGCTTAGACCCCTTTACTGTCCCTATTCTGACGATTCTTGATTTTCTGTCCCATATCATTCATCAGGGAGCCAGTGCATCTATGGTTAAAGTACAGTTGGCAGCCATCTCTCATTTTCATGTTGGGGATGATGTAGGATCACTGGCTTCCACCAGGATTTGCAAAACTTTTTTAAAAGGCGCCTTTCTGTTAAAACCGCCAGTTAAGTCTGCGGTCCCACCATGGGACTTAACATTGGTCCTACAGGCTTTGACGGGCCCTCCTTTCGAACTGGCTGCTTCTGCTCAGTTGAAATTTTTATCTTGGAAAACAGCCTTCCTGATTGCAATAACTTCAGCCAGGAGAGTGTCTGAGCTTCAAGCCCTCTGTATGAAACCCCCTTACCTAATATTTCATAAGGACAGAGTTTCTCTCAGGACTAATCCTTTCTTCCTCCCTAAAGTAGCCTCTGAGTCGAATATTAATCAGTCTATTAATTTGCCAATGTTTTTCCCAATTTCCAGAACAAAGGGGAATACACATTACACAAATTGGATGTACATAGACAACTGCATTTTTATTTGCACAGGACAGCAACCACCTGCAAATCTGATCAATTGTTTGTGTCCTTTGCCAAGTCTTCTTTAGGTAAAGCTATTACCAAAGTTACATTAGCCAACTGGATTTCACAATGCATCATTCAGGCCTATTTAGCTTCAAACAAACCGGTACCTTTGGGAATCCATGCTCATTCAACCCGATCCATAGCTACCTCTGCAGCGTTCTGGTCTAGAGTCCCTATAGATGACATATGTTCAGCAGCTACTTGGTCCTCCTCTCATACATTCATTTCCCATTATAAATTGGATATGATATCCAGGAGTAGGGCTTCCTTTGGCTCTGCTGTGCTCCGGAATATTCTTCCTTGAGGGCCGCCCAAGGTTTCTAGGTAGCTGGGGACTCTGTCCCACAGGTTGCAGACCAAATGAAGTTAACTACTTCAGATAAAAAAGTTATGTACTCAACATAACGTTCCATCTGAGAAGATAACTTCATTTGTCTGCAACCGACCCCCCTCTCCATTCACCCTAACCAGTTTTGTGCTTCTTAACCATGGGATAGGATTGCTCATTCTGTTAGGCACCGCTGGATGTTCCACTGCTTTATTAAAATACACAAATCTCAAAAACAAAAAGAAAGAAAGAGAAGAAAGAAGGGTTTCACCTGCACTGTCAGAGGATACATTGTTTGTTGTTGTTTTTTTTGTTTTTTTTAGAACTTTTTTTTATGTTTAATTATGTATTTTAATAAAGTTGTCCAATGTCTCTATTTTTCCTTTTGTCATTCTGTTAGGCAGTAGGTTACTGGCCTCTTTTGAGGGTCTTGTGGAGTCTTTATAGGCAAACTCGATCTGAGGATGGGGGATGTGTAGCAGGGGATTATGGGTAGGGGAGGAGCTAGGAGCTTGGATCTTTTAGCTAGGTAAAGCTGCCGGCTCGGATCCGAGGATGTATCCGATACCCACAGGTTGCAGACAAATGAAGTTACCTACTCAGATGGAACGTTATGGTGAGTACATAACTTCTTTTTTTCCTCTTATCATCCCATGTGACAGTATCTGTAAAACAGCAGATGCATGAGAAGAAATACAGCCTGCTATAATGGGAATGTAAGGGGACTTCCCTACTTGCAAAAGTAAACTGCTATTTCTTTTTAAAGTCAACATGTTGAGGGCTGTCTACTTTATAAGATCAATACTGTGTGCTATGACATGTTTATAGGTAAGCACTAGGCAATAAGTCTGCAGAATGATTACAAGCCTAGCCAATATCCCACGTTCAAAAATTTCATTCAAATGGAGGGGCGTGGCTTGGATGGAAGGCTGACAACAGCACAAATTTTCTGCTCTGCAGTATTTCAACATTTCTGACAGGCTTTATTCACAAAATACACTGATATCTACTTGAAAACAATAAATCCAAAAAATGGAAGATCTAAGCTTTATATTGGAATAACTTTTATCTTATAATTCTCATATTTTCCTGTCAAATTTGAAATAACAAAAAGTGAAGAAACCACAATTGAAGAACATAAATCACTCTAAGACCACTCAACAGGACATCTCTATGAAAAAAGAGCTGCAGTCTATCTGTACAAAAATTCAAGATTTAATGCAGAAAATGAATAAACAGTTTTAAAATGGACAAAAATTAAAGACGTCACTACTAAGCAGACTGAATTATTAAATAATGTCCTGAAGCAACAAGAAGGCTCAAATTACAGTACTAAAAGAATCAGTGTCTGACACTAACTGCAGACTAATAGATGGGGAAAAAAGTATTGTGTTCCTTCTGCAACAAAATAAACTTATTAACAAGATTGATGGTCTGGAGAGTAGGTATAGATGTAACAGCATAAGACTCTATGGCATACCGGAAAGAATGGAAGGAGACAATTTTGTGAGTTTTTTTAATTACATGGCTCAAAAAAAACTTTAAATTTACCAGAAGCTTTATCTTTCAGAATCAAGAGAACTCATAGATCTTTATCTTCTCAAACCTTGAATAGCAAAAATATGAATCCCAAGTCATCAAGACAAAGACCTTATTTTAATGTCTGCTTGGGCTCTCTCTCCTTTGAAAATAGGGGATCAAATTCTTAGATTACTACACTTTTCTTGTTTTTTTTTTTCAAAAATAAAACCTTGCATTCTCCTTGTTAAACCATTGAAAAAGGCTGTTATTAAATCTCAACTACTCTACCCTGCCAGAATCAGATTTTCTCTACTGGAAGGAACAAAAACATTTGAAACAACAGAACTTATGGACACCAGTAGCACATTAAAAAGACAAGCAGCAACAAAAAAAGGAATGGTCTGTGAAAGAAAAGAAAAAGAAACCCAAAGACAAATAAATAATTCAAAAACTTATTTGTAATGTACTACAATGCAGTTGGTTCCAAGTCATTTTGAAATCACACAAACAATAATACATTTTGCTTTACTTGTTTCCTTTTCCTTCCTCCTTCCCTTTCAAAACTTAAAGCATTAGTAGTTAAAATATATGTGACACTACAAGATTTACTAATGACTTTAAATCAGAAATTATATATATATTTTAAATGTCGTTAATTTTTAATATCTAGGGAAGAATATACAAAGTGTTATAGTCATATACTGGTGCTTTGCTAAATTGACTTTTACAATTATCTTTTACTGCTATACTGCTTTGGGTTGAGTCATGCTGGGGCTAATAATATGTGTTTAATATGATAACAGTTATAGGTAAAATAAGTTTACTATACACTCTCACTTAACCAAAAAATGACTTAGTTTAAAATTTAGGATGTTACTATTTATTTAGTTTACTTATTAATTGAGCAGAAATGGTTAATTTCTTGTCCATTTGTATGTCTGCCAGTCAAAAACAAGCATTAAGAGCAAAAATGAATGTTTTACATTGCTTGAGGCTTTTTAATACACCCAAGAGCATTTCTAGTCTCAAAGCTTCACTCGGCAAGCAAAAATTCCCACCAACTTACTTTAGTTCCTGTTTAGAAGTTTCTGAAGCAGGCTAAATCTCCTAAAGGGCTCCATTTTAATGCAGAGACATCTGAGATGACATACAGAAAGTAATAAGTGGCTTTTGACCTTTTTACTTTAAGTTGAAACCAATGGACCAATCAGATTACAAAACAGATGTCGGTTTGCTTCCTTTTGAATTATTTTAATACTTTTACCAAAATATGTATTGGTACTTAACTTATGAGGTAGAGGGGTGAAACTCCTGTAGTTTAGTGATTTAAAAAGATCAGTAAATCTACAAAAAATTACTGTCATTATGTAATTACTTTATTCTTTTTATGCAAACAAAAATCAACATATTTTCATCAACGTAATCCAGTCTATGCTGTGTATTTATTTATTTATTTTATAGAGTTTAGGCTTATGGCCTTGAGCATATGCCAGCCGGGTCTATATTAGATGAACGAAAGTTCATCTTAGCGAACACTCACATGAGCAAATATCCAGATACTCAAAACTGCAATTGTGGGGGGCTGTGCCCCCCACCCCCTAAATATATATTCCAACTCCGAGATTGCACTACAGTGAGGAAAGGGCAAATATTCCCATCCTCACTGTACCATGGTCTCACAATTGTGGTTTCAAGTTCCGCAATATTCGTTCATGTGAGCATTCGCTAAGATGAACTTTCGTTCATCTAATATAGACCCATGCCAGCCAGTAACATAATGGTGGTGTCAAATTTATCATGAAGTTTTTGTTGTGCAAAACAAATCATAATGAGTGAGCTGTGGAATGAAGAATTGGCAAATATTGAGTGACTAGTTCCCTGGGCCTTTCAACATTGGTAGCATTTAGGTAGTTACAACTGCCTGTCAGCTTGAAGCTAGCAGAAATAACAAATGACAACTGAGAATGTTTCTTAAAGGAATACTGGACTATGAGAATAGATGACAAATGTAACATGTAATCTGTTATTAGAATGAATGCTGGTGTACGTGTCCCAATTTGTATGAAGTGTTAAGCAATCTAGATAATCGACTACCTCCAAATCACTTTGAAGTAATGATTGCACTGTAGATGCGTCTATAATTTAGATAATCTGAAACTTGAGAAATAATGCACACATTTAACATCTTTTTATGGTATTCATGCAGGAGGCATTACCAGTGTGATTGACATGGTTTCATGGGTGGTCATTTGTAGTTATGATGCTCAGCAAATTCTTTTTTCTCTAAAAGGAAGAAAGAAGGTAAATATATAATGGAAGGAGACATCCATTACCTATTCAAGTTCATTGATTTTCTAACATATATCATATGGAAACCACCCCAAATACTTTTAACTTTATTCGTTATCCTACAGGTGGTTGAGTGGAGATCTATGCTTGACATACAAGGCATGTTTGGACCACAGAACTTATAAATACTTATAAACAGTAAACTTAGAAATACTTATAAACAATACTTTTAAACAAAGGTATGGCATGTAAGTCCAAGGAAGTCATTCTTCCACTGTATTCAGCATTCATCAGACCTATCATTGAGTACAGTCCCCCCTTTGGTATGTACCTAACCAGGCATATCCAACAATTGGAATGTCCATAGAGGTTCCTTACTAAAAAATACAGGACATAAATAAAATGTCCTATGCAGACTGCCTCAAGGCTCTGTCCCTGTATTCTGTCTCCTACAGGCTTTTGGGGGGGTGATCTATGCCTGGCATACAGGGCGTTGTCAGACCCCACTCTGATGGACCTCCTGCATATCCACAAAACAAACAGCACCAGAATTACCTGTTCTAAAGACTTAAAACTTGCCTTTGATATAAACAGGACTAACTGGAGAGATAGGTATGTATCCCAGAGACTACCTTGTCAGTGGAACAAGCTCCCCATCCATGTGAAGCAGAGTTCTTCCCTAACCCAATTCAAGTGCAACTTGGACAGTTGGATGGGAAACTGCAGATTCATCCCTGGTTTGAGACCTGTGTCTCTAGTGGACACAAGTAACCTGTAAATGGTTCATCTCCCAGGCCCATACTTACATTTATCAAGGTTATCAGAACCTGACAGAGATTTGGGATACATGACTAGGTTTAAAAAGGCCCTTGTGGTCATTAGCCTAGTAAACACCTATGAACCTATGAACCTATGTAATGTAAGTAATAAATCTATCATTTAATAAGCTTAATATATAAATTAAATTAGTGATATTAAGTTTTAACAGCTTGCTGGCTGTTTTTAAATAAAAATGGGTGTGACTTGAATGATTGACAAACAGTTGTGATGTAACAGTTAACTAGTTCTGCAAAATTCTGCAATACAGAGAGGTTGGTAACCTTAATAAGTAAATGAAACTGGTGAAAACATCCTGTTTCTGGTAAGAAACAGAAAAGTATTATACAGACAAAGTTATTACTAAATATTAGTTAACATGTTTTTCATATTAAAAAAATAAGTTTCTATTCAGATGGTGTTTATAAATGTTTTTATATGTATAACAAATATGCAATATCATAAAATGGGGGAATAGGACAGTAAAAAGCAGGAACATGAAACTGCACTCACTGCAAGCATTCTTAACCATGGAAAATGCTGACATATGCGCAGTCACAGAAACCTGGTTCAAAGCTGCAGAGAGCATCCCAGCCATACTGGTTACTCATCCTATCATACATTCAGACCCCAAATTGTGGGTAGTAATGCCAACGGAGGTGGAGTTTCAATATATATTAAAGACATACACACCTCCAGGTTGGTCAAACAGTATGATGCACAGGAGACACTCCAGGTGCAGTTAACCATTGACAAGACCCCTGTACAAATCATAACTAGCTACAGGCCCCCAAATCTGACTCAAGATGCCCAAACTGCCTATCTATACCTCTTCGAATCTATCAAGCTTCAATCCTTTACCCTGATCCTGGGTGACTTTAACTACCCAAAAATAGACTGGAAAAACTACTCATGCCAGAACACAAATGCCCAGAGATTCCTCAATTTTGTCAATGCAAATGCTTTGGACCAGCTAGTTGATACCCCCACAAGAGGGGATAATATCTTGAACTTGGTATTAACCAACATGAGTAACCACTGCAGCATCCCTGCAGCATCATCCTCCCTTGCAAGATCCGACCATAAAGCAGTCACGTTCAAAGTCACCATCTCCCTCGTCCTCCCCTCTAGCTAGGGTCAAACAAGAAAACTTCTCCAAAGCTGATTACAGCCTCCTGAGGGATGGTATAAACAGCTTCACAGCCCCCTCTGTAGGAACTGGCACCAGTGTCCAAAACTATACCAAATTACTATACAAACATTTATATAGATGCATATAGAATCAGAAATACCTGACAGGACTAAATCATCCTCCGCAAGGAAGAGTAAACCTGTCTGGTGCACATCTGCAATAAATAAACTATAACAAAAGAAAAAAAATGCTGTCCAGGATCAAGAAGGAGCAGGTACCCAATTGGAAGCAATCTCTCCTTAGCCTAAACAAGCAAATAAGAGCACTAGTGAAATCCTCCAAAGCAAACTTCGTGTCCAATTTGGCCACATCTACTAGAGACAATCATAAGGCCTTCTTCACATATGTCTGTAATCTCAAAGGTAGCACCCAGATCTGTTCAGAACTGGTGGTCAAGGACACCACATATACAAATGCCATAGATAGAGAAAACTTGCTGGCTGACAGATTCAGTGAAAATTTCACCCTCTGTCCCCTCATCAGTAAATCAGGACATTCCCAATACCTGCGCCCTTCCCCTTATATCTAGGGATCAGGTCCTCACTGCTTTCTCAAAAGCAAAAAATACAGCCTCCATGGGACCTGATAACATCCCAGGCTGCATCCTACATGAACTCAGGCAGGAATTTGCAGCACCATTAGATGTCCTATTCAACCAAAGCCTGAGTACTGGCTCTGTCCCAGCTGAGTGGAGGACAGCCACTGTCATCCCTTTACACAAAGGTGGAGCGTCCACCAACCCAGGAAATTATAGTCCCATCAGCCTAACTAGCCTGATCTACAAGGTCATGGAACAGATTATCATGGACCTCATTAACAAGGACATTGGCAACCTCCAAACACTCAATTCCACACAGTTTGGCTTCATCAAGGGGAGGTCATGTCGGTTAAATTTGGTCGACTTTTTTGAGACAGTCACCAAAGCTATGGATGAGGGGAAGGCAGTGCATACCACCTACCTTGACCTGGCCAGAGCCTTTGACACTATTCCCCACTCGGGCATAATAGATAAACTCTTTCAACTAGGCATCAATCCATATGTTACCAGATGGGTAGCTAACTGTCTCACTGATAGAACCCCATCTAATCAAAATAGGAGAAGCCACCTCAGGTAGTAGACCCATATCGAGTGGTGTACCCCAGGGTTTGGTCTTAGAGCCGCTGTTATTTGGGATATACTTTTCTGAGGTACAGGCTAAAACTAGTGTGCTATGGCTGACCAAGTTTGCAGATGACTGTAAGTTGGGCGCTATTAGTGACATGGACATCCTCCAACAGGGTCTCACCCAAACAAAAGACTAGTGCTAGAAACATGGCCTCAAGCTAAATACAAAAAAATGCATCATCATTCCCTTTGGCAAGAGTGAAGTTCCCACAAATTATCACAATAATAACAATGTCCTAAGCACGCAGTCAGTCATGAGGGATTTGGGCACCCAGATTGATAGCAACCTAAATTTTGACCACCATGTTGCTTCCACTGTACGGAAAGCTTTCTACATGGCCCACTTCATAAGTAAGAGTATTTCATCCAGGGACAAGGAGGTCATAACATCCCTGTATTCTTCCCTTATAAGGCCCATTACTGAGTACAATGCCCCATTCGGCATGTACTTCGCAAAGCACATGCAGCAGCTGGAGAGACCACATAGGTTCCTCACTAGGAGAATCCAGGGCCTCAAGCACCTACCATACACAGATGGGCTAAAAGCCCTATCCCTCAACTCTGTTTCATACAGACTCCTCAGAGGTGACCTCTGTCTGATATACAAAGCAATCTTAGACCCCACCTTTATGGGACTGCTGCATATCCGCAAGTCAAGCTCCACTCGAGTAACTCGCATACATGGCCTCAACCTGGTCTGTGACATTAATAGGACTTATTGACAGGACAGATTTGTGTCCCAGAGATTTCCCCATCTGTGGAATAGACTTCCTCTCCTCGTCAAGCAGAGTACCTCTTTACCCCTTTTTAAGTGCAACCTGGATACTGGATGGGAAATAGAAAATACATCCCTGGGATTCCACCCATTTCCCCACTGCACAGGGGAATCAGGTGCTGATTTGTCTTTACATGGGCTAAACTCTTGGCTAGGCTTATAAGGGCCTCAGGGCCAAACGCCTACTAACTTCCTATGATCCTAAGAATTGCAGTGAATACTGATCATTGATGATTGCTTATACTTCATTTACTTGTTATCATCTGCCTGCCTTTTAAAATGTTGTGTCTTTTGGGATATAGAAAGGTGGACTGTTGCATCCAAAAGGTTGACATGGTACAGTTAAAACATTCTATAGCTTAATTTAATGATACACTACTTATAAAAAGTATAATCGGAAGTATTAATAGTGATTCTCCCTCGCATTTATGTTCTATTGTGTAATGTTCTGCTTTTTCTTCAATTTATATGTTAGCCTGCAGTAGTAGAAAATTGCCACTAGATGTCATGGTTGAGCAAGATTGTGGCTTGTATGGTGCACATTAAACCAGGAATAGTGTATTGCATGCAGAAGGTTTCTAATGTTTATATAGTTAATATTTTTAATTAGTTGTCTATAATTTGTCTATAACAAATGTTATTTTTAACTGCTATAAAATATAGGGAATCAATACATATATTTTAATACTGCAAAACCTGTTAAACTATGTCAGTATATAATGTTCTCTCTTTAAATGTAAATGGGCTAAATAATCCCATCAAGAGAGCTAGTGTGAACATCTTTCTTTACCCAAAGCGGATATTGTTTTTTCTTCAAGAAACACATCTATTATCACAAGATTTGAACAGATTTTTGTTAAAAGACTATCTAATATTGGTTAATTCACAATATAAAGAAAAAAGAGTTTTAATTCTATGGAAGAAAAGCCTACAATTACTAGGGAACATCGAATCCTATACAGATAAAAATGGTATGTTAGCTTTAGTAGTAATTAAGGTTGGGAAAAAGCCTTATACCATCATTAACTCATATTGGTTACGAGAAACTGGAACAAAAACAGTAAAACAGCATCTTGATACCATGACTTTACATTCTCGGGGAGAGATCATTTTAACAGGAGATTTTAGTTGTATTTTATCTTCAAGAGACACCACGAATATTAAACCTTTTAAAATATCTCCTGTAGCTAAACAATAAGTATGTAAATTAAAGATATTTAAAAGGCATCTATAATATAAAATCACCTTCTTCCCTAAAATGTTCCCATTATTTGTGCAGGTTTGGCACACGAAGCGACATTGATAAAGTATTAGTAACCATCTCATTGTTATGTAAACTAAAAGATGTCATGACTGTGTCCTGCCTTTATCAGATCACAACGCCATCACCTTTAAATGAATGTTTCATACTCATTTTTTAATCTCTTGTCAGAGAATCCTCACCTACAATACGAAAATAACGCTAAGTAACCGTTCTTGTAACTGAAGAACCAACAAAAATGAGAGAACGCCTACTTTCTCTGTGTCTTGAGATGCCAACTCCTTATGAACAGCAGTTCAAACCAAAAATAGGATGTAAAATGATAACGTCTGAAGTCCGCATAAAAACAAAAAGTTTTAATGAACAAATATTCAAACAAATCCAATGGTTAAGCGCTTTCACTTGCTCAATAGCAAGCTTCATCAGAACAGTACAAACAGGACTCCACAACATTTAAATAAACGTTTTTGCGCCAAAAGCACTAGATGACAACACATTTAAAGACATATTACATTATAAAAATGTATTTGTTTTCTACTTATAAAACATTTATTTTAAATATATATATATATATATATATATATATATATATATATATATATATATATATATATATATCATGCCTCAATTGGCAAGCTACTAAAAAACAAAATAATTAAAATAACGAAATAGTTAAAAAAAGATCAATGATCACATCCTGCATCTAAATGTTATACAAGCCATACTGAAACACTATTACTAATATAAATTGTAAATGTATTCCAAAAACACAAATAGCCGATACATAAGGTTAGCAATCCACCGATTGCTACAACCTCGTCAGATGACCACTACACTTATAGAATCTACTCAAATAATGAGTGCTATTCAAATGTAAATATGTGATGGTCATATAAATGTTAAATAACAGTATAGCAACTGAAAATGTGTATGCGAATATAAACTAATCTATCATGCACATGCCTAACTAAACTGAAATACCTCTCACATAATGTGTATACATTCATATCAAACTATGGTTAACAAAGGTTTAATGGAAATAAAATCATTAAGTCCTGGTGGACTGGAAGAGTCTAAGAATATTTGCCACCAATATTCTTTGTATGACAACCATCCTTTGTAATCCCCCCCCCCCCAGAATCAAATGAAACACTGTCTATAATAGCAAAACCAAAATAATGCCCTTCCCCACATTTCTTGATGTGTCTATACAATGCATTGTTCTCATCCTTGGTTTTAATACTATATAAATGTGCATATATGCGTTCTTGAATTTCCTTTCTGTTTTTCCTATATAAAAACCAGAACAGGCCATGCATTTTGCGAGATAGATAATCATTTTGGTGTTGCAATTACCTTGTTTGAATCTAACCATGGTTCTGTTTATATTCTCTAACACTATCCTATTTTCCTGCATAATTGTGTGACATTGTTTGCAGTTATGACATTTTTTGGTGTGTGTATTATGGGAAATTTTATTTCAATTACCTCTCTCTAGGTAATTTTTTATGTTATATCCCATCTTAAACACGAATTGTGATCCAGTCCCTAAAATTCTCACTAATTCATTATCAGTTTGAATAATACTCCAATGGTCTATCAAGATTTTCTTTACCTTACCTATATAAGGACCATATTCCAGAACACATCTCCTACCATAAGAGACGATGTCGTTGGAAATGTGGTCAGTATTGTCAATATTTGCCACGTATGCAGAATTAAATCCCAGTAGGGGTTTGTATCTACCTCCCCATTCTTTAACTCTAGACATCATCCCAGCCTCATATCCCCTTTCCTTAAACATAGCTGTAGTAAACGTCACTTCGCCTAATATATCATCATATTCGGAGGCCATTCTAATAGCACGTATGATTTGCCCTTTGTAAATATTTATAAATTTATTCCTTGGGTGATTGCTGGTGAATTCTAAATAACTGTTAGAAAATGTGTTTTTTCTATAAATCCTTGATTTAAATCCCATTTCTCCACTGGACACAATTGTGTCAAGGTATGGAACACCATGATGGTTGCTACATAAAGTGAATTTAAGGAATTTACTGCTCTCATTAAGATATTCTAAAAAATGTTTCCAATACTGCTGTACTACCTTCCCATAATATATAAATATCATCTAGGTAACGGGAGTACTATTTGATATATTTCATGAATTCACTGCTGAACACTTTTGTTTCCTCCCAATCGAGCATAACCAGATTAGCGTATATCGGAGCACATGCAGCTCCCATAGCTACGCCTCTGGTTTGCCTGAAAAATTCACCCTCATATTGAATATAATTATGTTCTAATACCAGTGACATCATATCTAATAATAAACAAGCTTTATCCCATTCGATGTCTGCGTATTTGTGTATACTATTAGCAAATGCTTGTAGTCCATCTTTTTTGGGAATACATGAAAATAAATCAGTGGCGTCTATACTCACAAATAACAAATCCTCCTTCCATAAGTGAATAGGGTAATTTTTCAAAAATTCCCAGGAATCTTTAACCATATGTGGAATTTTGCTGTATATATGTCTAAGATAGACATCTATAGCACAACCCAAGGGAAAAGTTTTTGATTTACTGCCAGAGATGATTGGCCTAAATGGGGGTCCATAATGTCTTTATGGACTTTGGGAATCCCAACAATAGATGCTAACTTGGGACACTCAACTTTGATGTAATTGTATGTGTCCATTGTTACCCTATTTTCGATCAAGAATTCCTCCAGGTGTAGGTCAATCTTCCTATAAGCAATATTTATTTCATTAAGGGATACAACCTCATAATTTCCTGACATATGCAATATGTCGTATAGTCTGGAAGAATATGCTGTACTGTCAAAAATAACTATACCACCCCCTTTGTCGGATTTCATAACCCTAATATTTCTGTTATTTCTCAATTCCCGAAGGACACTGTGTTCTTTTGCAGTAAGATTGTAATTAGTCCTTTTCCCACTTATATAATTTTGTAACTTGTATAATTGTTGTGTGACAGACTTGTCATAAATAGATATGATGGGATGCATAGGAGGCACAAAAAGGCTCTTCTTTTTCAAACCTTTAGGCATACTGTCCTTATTGGTATTTTTAGTATATTCTAAGGATTCTTTATATACAATGCTTAAATTAAGCTTCCTGATATATTTTTAACCTCACTAATGCAATCCACAAGTCTAAATTTAGATGTAGGAATGTATTTCATCCCTTTGGAAAGTAGATCAAAGTGGGTGGTGTTAAGTGGATACTCCATATAGTTATAAATATTAAAATTTTTATAGCTATACACTACACCTTCATTCTTAATATTCTCTATTGTTTGATTGACCAGAACATTATCTGACGTTAATTTCTCTTTTCTCCCCTCATTAGTTATTATCTTTTGTCCGTTATGTACTCTTGATGTCCCTGATTTGCCTGATATTTTTGCCTTCTCCAACCCCCCCCCATTTCCAGCCTCTGTGTCTTCCTCTGTTGTTCGCTTGATGAAAATAAGGTGAGTTGTCTTTAAAATATACATCTTGTGATTTACCATAATCAGGCATCTCATTTGATGTGTTCTTGGAATGATTATTGTGACCTATATATTTGTCCCAAAAATAAGCTCTACCCTCACTATATTGATCCATATCTCTACTAAATTCTTTATTTTTCTGAATATGTGCTTTTTTAATAGCATTGTCAGCCATATAAAATTGCTTGACATAAAGTTTTTCCCATTGTGAGAATAAAAGATCATTAAACTTAATTAACATGTGCATGTATTTAAACCCACATTGATCAAAAAATGAATTAAATTGCTTAGTAATAGTGTCAGTAATTTCTATCCCCATAGGATACTTAAAAATATCTAAGTCCCATAGGGACTATATTATTGTCCAAACATTTAGTCAAATATGCATTGTCCAGTTTAATGTTGTTAATAAAATTTAATTTCTTACCCAAGGTATAAATATTGTCCTTGAGTGTACCTTTTGGAACCAAAGGTCTGCCATTCTCATGACCTATATCATTATTACCAAATAAACAATTACTGTCCAAAAATTTTTTAAAAGATGATTCGACTTGTCATCCGTCTTATCACTTGAATAGTAAACATCAGATACTGTTCCAGGGCCTTTGCCTATACATGTCCCTTGGTCAAGGTGTCCATAGGTCTTTTGAGACACAATTCTCTTAGGTTTAGTTCCCACATGCTTGGCTTCTTTGTTTAAATCTCCAAAAGACCAGTCGAAAGTGAAATCCGATATACCTAATTTACTACTATTCCGCTGGTCAATAGTGTGGTGTGTAGCTGGTAAATCAATAGGTTTTACTAAACCACAAGCTGTTCCCTGTCCATTGGGGGATGACAGGAGAGTGTAAAGTGAAGTTCTGAATATCACTGTTGTTGTCCATACTATTATTACGTACTCGATGTGCCCTGGATTGAGAACCGCTATTCCTCTGAGCTACTGGAGATACTGTAGCTGAATGAACATTGTTAGAATCACAGTTACAGTTGCCAGGACCAGCAACATAGTTATCAGATTTGGAGAGTAAAAGGGAAAGCCTGCTCACTTCACCCCTCAATTCCGCTAGCTCCACCTGAATTTGAGCCATCTCTCCACGTTGTAAACTGGGGAAGCGCTGCATATCCGCAAGTCAAGCTCCACTCTAGTAACTCGCATACATGGCCTCAACCTGTCTGTGACATTAATAGGACTTATTGGCAGGACAGATTTGTGTCCCAGAGATTTCCCCATCTGTGGAATAGACTTCCTCTCCTCATCAAGCAGAGTACCTCTTTATCCCTTTTTAAGTGCAACCTGGATACTGGATGGGAAATAGAAAATACATCCCTGGGATTCCACCCATTTCCCCACTGCACAGGGGAATCAGGTGCTGATTTGTCTTTACATGGGCTAAACTCTTGGCTAGGCTTATAAGGGCCTCAGGGCCAATAGCCTAGTAACTTCCTATGATCCTAAGAATTGCAGTGAATACTGATCATTGATGATTGCTTATACTTCATTTACTTGTTATCATCTGCCTGCCTTTTAAAATGTTGTGTCTTTTGGGATATAGAAAGGTGGACTGTTGCATCCAAAAGGTTGACATGGTACAGTTAAAACATTCTATAGCTTAATTTAATGATACACTACTTATAAAAAGTATAATCTGAAGTATTAATAGTGATTCTCCCTCACATTTTTGTTCCATTGTGTAATGTTCTGCTTTTTCTTCAATTTATATGTTAGCCTGCAGTAGTAGAAAGTTGCCACTAGATGTCACAGTTGAGCAAGTTTGTGGCTTGTATGGTGCAAATTAAACCAGGAATAGTGTATTGCATGCAGAAGGTTTCTAATGTTTATATAGTTAATATTTCTAATTAGTTGTCTATAATTTGTCTATAACAAATGTTATTTTTAACTGCTATAAAATATAGGGAATCAATACATATATTTTAATACTGCAAAACCTGTTAAACTATGTCAGTATATAATGTTCTCTCTTAAATGTAAATGGGCTAAATAATCCCATCAAGAGAGCTAGTGTGAACATCTTTCTTTACCTAAAGCGGATATTGTTTTTTCTTCAAGAAACACATCTATTATCACAAGATTTGAACAGATTTTTGTAAAAAGACTATCTAATATTGGTTAATTCACAATATAAAGAAAAAAAGAGGAGTTTTAATTCTATGGAAGAACAGCCTACAATTACTAGGGAACATCGAATCCTATACAGATAAAAATGGTACGTTAGCTTTAGTAGTAATTAAGGTTGGGAAAAAGCCTTATACCATCATTAACTCATATTGGTTACGAGAAACTGGAACAAAAACAGTAAAACAGCATCTTGATACCATGACTTTACATTCTCGTGGAGAGATCATTTTAACAGGAGATTTTAGTTGTATTTTATCTTCAAGAGACACCACGAATATTAAACCTTTTAAAATATCTCCTGTAGCTAAACAATAAGTATGTAAATTCAAGATATTTAAAAGACATCTATAATATAAAATCACCTTCTTCCCTAAAATGTTCCCATTATTTGTGCAGGTTTGGCACACGAACCGACATTGATAAAGTATTAGTAACCATCTCATTGTTATCTAAACTAAAACATGTCATGACTGTGTCCTGCCTTTATCAGATCACAACGCCATCACCTTTAAATGAATGTTTTATACTCATTTTTTAATCTCTTGTCAGAGAATCCTCACCTACATTACGAAAATAAAAGGCTTTCACGACTGGTTTCTAACTGAAATAAAACAATTTATTGAATTAAACAATAATGGAGAGGTGTCACACATGATTCTGTGGGGTACCTTAAAGCTGGTTCTTTATTGGAAAGTTAAAGCCGGTACGTTTCTGAAAGAAAAGAGTGGGATACGAGGCCAGTAAATATACAAAATGAACTAGATAAGTTGAAAGGTAACAACACCTAATGATAAAACAGTGTTAGGTAATATAAATAAACTGCATAAGGAATATCAGCACATCTTTCACCACAAAGTTTACATTCATTTTGAAAAAATCAAGTTAAACTCCTACCCAGTCACCCCTAAAAGCATACATAAAATTGCAATCAGATCAAAATACCAAAATGAAAAAAGACATTTAAAAGAAATCATATATAAATAAGATAAGAAAAGAATAAAAGCATTAGATATGAAGAACATGATGTTGGTAAGTCAGCTCCAAGGGCTAGGCACATGCAGGTACAAAAGTTCAGGTAACTGTAGGTTATAGTCCAATCCAATGTACTTAATACCAGAAGTTATAAAAACACTGCTTTATTCACCAAGCCAAAATAAAAGTAAAACGCTGCACCAGCGTTTTTCGTTCTGATAAATATCAGAACTTCTTCAGACAACCAACAACACTAGTTCAAAGCATTTTAAAACAAAGCACTAGGTTAAGACAGATGTCAGTAATTACATTAATTGCTGTATCCCTTGTGTTTAAAGCGATACACTCAAATAACTTCTTTTATGTAATACTGAACCAGAAGTTTTTAAAAGACTGACCAAAATTCTCACTTAAAAGATTTTACATTAAAAACATGAAAAAGTCACTGTTATAATATTATCATATCATATCTAAATTCTTCTACTTGCATCTATACTTTAAAACTACACACAAGTACTACTAAAAGTCATATATAATAAAACCTTAAACTATGCTAATACTAGTAAGTATTGCTAAGTACTGCTTACTTACAAAGCTGTGTTTTGGTTCTAGTTACACCTTCAAGGGCATTCAATGACATACACAAACAACAAAAAGAAAATGAACTATCTCAGTAAACTTTTTATCTTTAAAATACATGAAATTGAGCAACACTCATTTAACCCTGGGTCTCTGTTTGCAGCTAAACGAAGCTGCCACGCTAATTCTTTCTTTTCTAGTTCCAGTTTTAAAAATTGGTCATTCACAAAGCTAAAATCCACTAAGTCTTTCACAATTTGGTCTATGACCATGAACGAAAATACATGGTCTGGGTACCTGGCACAGTGTCTTGCCAGAGCATTATCGTTTTTACCCTTGCTGATTGCGTATAAATGTTCGTACATTCTGTCACGCAAACGTCTCTCCGTCTTTCCTACGTAAAATGATGGGCACTGCCCACACTGTGCCAGATATACAATAGCCTTAGAGTCACATGTATATGATCCCCTAACAGAGTATGTCGTTGTTCTAATAGTAAATTGATCCGAGGTCATTAAATACTTACAATATTTACAAGCACCACATTTTCTCGTCCCATTTCTATTTTGTTTTTGGTACCTTCATTTCAAGTACTCTTTTCATATTAATACCTCTTTTGAATATTATTATGGGGTTAAAGTTCAAAATATTGGCAACATTCCTGTCTAATGTTAAATAACTCCAATATTTTCTAACTACTTTACCTATTTCAGGTGCCTCTGGACAATATGTAAATATAAAAGCTGTCAAAATTCCTATCTATCTCGGTGCTATTAGAACTAGTTTGATCCATGTTTCCTATACCATCGGTCACTGTGTTGTTGTTATTAAGACCTGTGTCAGTGGCCAGGTCTAGTGTTATAGTCCCTAGGTCACTTCCCAAAATAGGTTTATATATCCCTTTGTCCCTTTTATCCTTTACTTCCTGGAAAATTGTATTTAGGAAGGAAGCAGGATAACCTCTCCTTATAAACATAAGGTATAGCAGGTCACATTCTTCTTCAAAATCATCTTTCAAGGTCACCATTCTTGCCACTCTCACCAGTTGTCCCTTCACAACAGCTTTCTTTTGGTGAAGGGGGTGCATACTGGTGAAGTGGAGAAAACTGTTGGAATATGTAGCTTTTCTATGTATTTTGGCTGAAAAGTGACCCCTATTTTTACTCAACTCAACTGACTTACCAACATCTTTTTCTTAGTTTTCTGTGTGGTTTCTTTTGGTTGCAGATATGAAGAACATACTAGAAAGCTTCAAAAAACATTATGAGCATATAAATAATTCATATACAATGATAAGTGATAACAGTATCCTAAATAACTTCTTAAAGAAAAACATTCAAAGGAAATTATCACATGATACTACTAGAATTGATAAAGCCTTTACTATGAAAGAACTACAAGATCAAATAAATAATCTAGAAGTCAATAAGGCACCGGGGTTGGCTGGATTAATCCCTGAATTATATAATATTTTACAAGATAATATATTAAAAATACTGTTAAATACATTTCAAGAAGTTAAAAAAACATCAAATGTCTCACCTTCGTGGAAATATTCAATAATTAGCCTCACCAATTTTGAAACCACATAAGGAACCCACTTCTTGTTCATCTTATAGGCCTATTTCTTTATTAAATATAGATTATAAATAGGCTGAAAAATATCCTTTCTGATTTAATAGACAATGACCAAACTGGATTCATAAAAAAAAAACAGGAAAGTTCAAGACAATATAGTAAGGCTATTTGTCCCTTACAGATATAACAAAAAAAAAAGAAAAATTTTGTTTGTGTCTTTCGGCTTTTCCCGGTTAGGTGTCGCCACAGCGGAATGTTGGTCCGCTAAGAAAAATGAATTGTCAATATTATGCCTCGACACAGACAAAGCTTTTGACTCTCTTAGTTGGACGTACTTATTTAAAGCATTGCAAGAGTATAACTTTTCTTTAAAATTTATAAAGTTAATTAAAAAGCTCTATGAAACTTCTATTTCCTATGTTAAAATTGGCTCTTTCATATCTGATCCTTTCAAAATATTGAGAGGTACAAAACAAGGCTGTCTTTTGTCCCCTTTAATATTTGCCCTTGCCATAGAGCCATTTGTAAATTATATATGAAAGAATAAGAACATTATAGGTTATAAACTTACAAGTGATACCTCCCCCATGAGCCAACTTTTTGCCACTGATTTGTTACTAACACGTGGATATATCGAAACCTCACTAGAATATTTAGTTAGTGCCCTGGATTTATTTGAAAGTATATCTGGATTAAAACTTAATCATAAAAAAAAAACAAATGCTCTTAATAAATAAGGAATTAACTTCCAAGTTAAAAACTTACAAGCACTTCAACTGGGACACTTCACATATTAAGTATATAAGCATTTCCATTGAATCTAAAATTAAAAAGACAGTTTCAGTTAATTATCCACTTCTTATTAATTCAGGGACCAGATGGCTTAGTGGTTAAGGTCTTCACCTTCCATGCACAAGGTACAAGGTTCGATCCTGGCCTCCAACCAATGCCCGTTTGGAGTTTGTATGTTCTCCTTGTGTCACCGTGGGGTCTCTCCCTTGTTCAAAAACATGCTAAGTGTTTCTATCTCACATGCTGAGTGTATCTATCTCAAACTCACCAATGAATGGAGCTGTGGGCAGCAGCACAGACTCTACATGATGCCCTGTAGGGGGAAGAGTTGTACAGACCAACCACTTTGGGTATCTACTGTGGTGCACAGTATCCTCATGATAGGAGAACACAGATCACAGACTGTGTGCCGTGGCAGGGCTAGCCGCCTGGTGTAAAATATGGCTCTAGGTAATTCGGTCATGTTAACTAATGTCAACAAAAATGGGCACGGGTAGTTACCGGTGATAAGTGGGTTGAGGACCTGGCCTACTCTCACCCACACCAGGGACCTGTGCTAATGGTGGGAAGGGTAAATGTGCCCCTATGTGCCAGTGTGTGCTGTGTAGGTCAATAAGCTACTGGCTGGCTGGTGTCTAGTTGCCCATCCTGGGTTACCTGGGATAGCTCTGTTGAGCAAAAGCTGGATGCAAAACCAACCAACCTGCCAAACATGAACTAAGAATTGTTACACTTAATGCAGGTTCACTGACAGGACACAGCTTGAAAGTGGATGACATGATGATACAGAGGAGGCTGGACATCCTATGTATCCAGGAGATAAGATGGAAGGGCAGTGCAGCAAAGCCACTTGGCTTGGGATCCAGACTCTACTACTCAGGTGGAGGGCAGGCTAGAAATGGTGTAGGAATTGTGGTGAGAGAAAGGCTTCAGAAGGCAGTAAGAGATATCATCAGAATTAATGACAGACTCAAGGCAGTCAGACTTCAGTGTAATAATAGGGCAGTATTCATAATCTCAGCCTATGCCCCACAACAGGGTTGTGATAGTGAGGAAATGAGTGCATTCTGTTGGCAGTTGCAGGACCTACTAGATAAAGCAGGACAACATGAATCAGTGTTGATAATGTTGACTTAGATGCACATATCGGGACAGACAGAACAGGGTATGAGGACTGCCTGGGTCCACACAGGTGGGGCAACAGGAGTAAAAGAGGAGAAGCCATTCCAGACTTCTGTCTGGCAAATGACTTGATAGTAGCCAGCACATGATTCAGAAAGAGAGACAGTCACATGATCACATACAAGAGTAGCCAACATGCAACTCAGGTAGACTTCATCCTAGTAAGGAAAAGGCACTGGGGCAGAATTCATGATTGCAAAGTCATCCCCAGTGAAACAGTTGGCCCACAGCATAAACCACTAGTTGCCACAATTAGCTGCATGCAGTGGTCAGAGAAGGCTCTAAGGTCAACAGAGACCAGGCAGAAAACCTGGAATTTGACTGGAGAGAAAGTACAACAGTTCAAGGAATTACTCAGGGCTATAGCACCCCAAGGAGAGGAGGAAATAGGTGGAGTTGAAGAAGAATGGCAATGCCTAAAATCAGCATGTGTTAGGACTACAGAAAAGATATGTGGCTGAGCCAGGTATGGAAATAAAGTACATAAGGAAAGCTGGTGATGGAATGCAGAAGTCCAGGAAGTCATCAAAAGAAAGAAGGAGTGCAGAAAGAAGTGGGAGATAGAAAAGATTGACCAGGCTAGGAAGGACTACTATTTGGCTAACAAAGAAGCTAAGAAAGAAGTTGCAATAGCAAAGAATAGGGCTTCAGAGGCACTCTACCAACGTCTGGAAAGTGACTCAGCAAGGGGCACAAAGAAACTATATCAGGTTGCAAGGCAAAGACAGAAAGATAAAGAAGATAGTCAGACACCCTTCATAAGGGATGCCAGCAACAACCTGCTCACCACCCCAAAGGACAAAGGCAGATAGAAGGAGTATTTCCAGCAGATTCTGAATGAAGAAAACCCCACATAAGCTGTACTACCCCAGAAACAGCCTACAATGAGAGAAGAAGAGGAGCCCACCCTAGAAGAAGTAAGAACAGCACTAAGGAAGATGAAGTCAGGGAAAGCAGCAGGCTCAGATGAGGTCACAACAGATATAATAAAAATTCTGAGTGACATAGGGGAGAAATGGCTCCTAAGGGTACTAATAGCAGTGTGGAGAGAAAGGGAGATCCCAGATCCCAGATGACTGGAGAATAAGCATACTCATGCCAGTGTACAGGAACAAAGGGGACATCCACAACTGTGGGCAGTACAAAGGCATCAAACTCCTACCACATTGCATGAAAGTTCTAGAGAGGGTGATTGATAAATGGATATGCAGAGTAGTAGAATGTAAGATGGGAGATGAGCAGTTTGGATTCAGATCAGGATGCAGCACAATTGACCCGATATTTGCATTGAGACAGATACTTGAGAAGAAGCTAGAGATGAAGAGAGAGTCCAAATGGGCATTCCTAGACTTGGAGAAAGCATATGACAAGGTCCCAAGAAAGCTGATCTGAGCAGTACTGTGGTGGTTTGAAGTCCCATAAACATTGGTATAATTAGTGCAGGCTATGTACAAGGACCCAGTGACTCAAGTACGGACAGTGTTTGCCTCACAGAGGGGTTACCAGTGGGTGTGGGTGTACATCAGAGTTCATCTCTGAGCCCACTGCTGTTCATACTGGTGATGGACTACATTAGCAAAAAGGTTGGAGGGGACAGGTCAACAAAGCTGCTGTATGCAGAGGATGTGGCAGTACAGGCAGACTCTGATCTAGAACTTCAGCAAAGGATAGGAGAATGGAATGCAAATCTGAAGGCACATGGGATGAAAGTAAGCACAAGTAAGACGGTGGTAATGGCAGCAAATTGGGGAAATCAGGAGAAGCTGAGAATAGAGATAGAAGGGAAGATAGTGAAACAGGTAAACAGCTTCAAGTATCTGAGAGGGGTAGTTGAGGAGAAGGGTACTTTGAATGAAGAGGTCAAAGCTAGAATGAGAGGGGCTGAAGCCAACTGGCATAGAGTATCAGGTGTAGTCTATGACAGAAGAATGCCAATGAAGCTGAAAAGTAAGGTGTACAAGACAGTGGTGCAACCTGTACTACTGTATGGTACAGAGCCCTGGGCAGTAAAGGCAGAACAGTTGAAGAAGCTAGAGGTGATGGAAATGAAGTGCCTGAGAAGGGTGATAGGATGCACACTATGCGACAGATGAGGACATAAGAGCAGAAGCCAAAGTAGCTCCAATTGCAGAAAAGATCAAAGAGAACAAATTATGGGTGGTTTGGGCACATGTGTAGGAAAGCAGAAGACAATCTGGTGAGGACGATTTGGGACAGACAGGAAGAAGGTAAGAGTAAGCGAGGACATCCAGCAAAGATCTGCGACAGCCAGGCATGAGTGTTGAAGAAGGCAGGAGTGTGGCACTGAATTGAGAGAGTTGGCAACAATAAAGATGATACTCTGACCCCATGTAGAAAAATGGGAAAAAAGGGGCTGATGATGATGATGATGATGATTCTAATTAATTGAATTAATTCTATTATAAACCTAACAGACAACTGGAACAAAATGTTTTTTTTTTTAAGAACAGACTAACCTTAATCAAAATGATAATTTCACCTAAAATTCTATTTGTTAGTCAGTCATTAACCATCCCCCACTCAAAACAACTGTTAAAAGTATAAGCAATATCCTGCTCAAGCTTCTCTGGTTTCCTAAAAACATAGAATATCTCTACAATGGCACACTCCAAGCTGTGACGAGGGAGGTATTACATTTCCCAACATAGAATTATTTATAAATGCAGCTATTATTAACACTTTTATGGGTCAATAATTCATAAACATCTTAATGGAAGTCAACACACAAAATTATATTACAAGACAACAATAAAACACTATTTGAACCTTTTACTTGTACAGACAGGAATGTTTTTTCCTATGGCTAATTAGAGTATATTTGCAAAATAATAAACAAAAACTAACAACCTTTTTTTCATTAACCAAATATTATTGAATTTTAAAGGATTTATATATTCCAATCACCTAATCAAGAATTTAATCATATTCATATTTCCAATTGCCTTTAGTGAATGTATAATTTCTTTTGATACTAAGAAAATGGTAGATTTCAAAAAAGGTAATTTGTTGTATTGGCATCAGTTCTTGTCAACAAATAAAATTCACACAGCTGATTACTTAATAGCTAGATATAGTCTACAAAATTTTAACTGGCTTGATATCCAGACCTGTAAAGAGTTCTTTCATCACGTAACTATAACTTCATTAGAAACACCTGATAAGAACATACCCCAAATTCTAGAGATAATTTCTATTATAAATAATGGTTCGTTAAAAGGTACCTCATTTATATCCATCACATGTAAATCAATCAAAACAGATTTTACCTTTACAAATGTCTCTTACTGGAACTATTCAATAAAAATAAGCAACGAAGAATTTACATTAAATAATTAAAAAAGGAAAAAAACACAGCTTCTCCCTATTGGAAAATCTATATTTGGAAGTTCCTACATAGGGGTTTTTTAACTCCCAATAAATTGCCAAAATATATAAAAAAGAAGACATGAAATGTTGGAGATGTTGTTCCTGTAATGACCTCACCTGAATATCACCCCCCTTGCCTCTTCCTTAATTCCCATAAGGCCCCCCTCATCTTATTACCTTAACTGCTGAGTAACTTAAGCTTCTGATCATACTTCCTCCACCACTAACTGCCTTCCAATCATTCTTCTCTCTCATCTACTCCAGTAGACTCTAAGTCCTCTTATTGCCTAACATTGTTAAGACTGTTTTGCTGACTTCTTTTTGCCATAGGTTGTCTTGAATCCACATCATCATTAATACTGTATATTGTTCCTATAATTTTACTTGTATGCCTCATACTCTGTATGTTGTATTTGTTTTTCGCTATGTATAATGACTAAACATACTTTCCGCTAATTGTTGAATTTGTCATAGTATTGCTAACTTTTGTAATGGAGCTTTTCTCCTCGGGTCTCTGCTGAAAAAGGGCATCCTGCCCAGTCAGACTGACCCAGTTAACAAATGTCAAATAAATTCATTAATTAAATTAAATAATAAATCTGATGCCGACTAGTTGCATATGATTGTAAATTGTAGAACGGTATCTGCTTTTTGGAATGATTTTAGATACTTCTGTAAAGATATGTGGAATAACAATTGCACAATTTCTGACTATCTCATGTTATTTAATGTGCCTGTTTCAGAAATTATACCCAGAAATCAAATGCATATATTATGATTAATACTAGCATGAGCAAGGAAAGTGGTTACGAAAAACTGGAAATCAGAACACACTCTCACATTTAGTAGTGAATTTATTTATTTAGCCAAACTTGTTCATGATAGAGAAATTTCCACTATAAAACTGAGAACAAAAAATTTGACACATAAGCAAATTGCTTGGGAGAAACTGAAATCTTTATTAGAGAAATATTGACTGATTTCCTTTGCATGTATGCATTGTTATGGACATTGTATATAGTTTATTATATTTGTTTATACATAGTTTGTTTGATCTTTGACTTTTTAAAAAAATAAAAATATATCTCAGTAAAAAAAATTCCATTCAAGGAGGGCAGGACAAGGCAAGACAAGGCAGACTAAGGATAATCTGAGACTGCCCATGCAATAACCTAAGCTTACCTTGAATGTGAAAAGAGTGTCATTCTGATGGACATGTTGTAGAAGTTTGTTCCAGAGATGGGGGAATAAATTTGTCATGATGGATTCATATCCCATGTGTCTTATTTATCAATTGAAGGTTTAGTTCCTTTAACTGGGTATTTGAGGTACCATTTGTTCTGCAAAGAAGGTCAAATCTTTGACAGCTTGAAAGGTTATACACAGATGTCCATGGAGGCATACCTCTCAACTGTACAGTTTTTTGCAGAATGTTCAGATTTTTGCCCTATAATTTTGGTCCATTTTTCATAACATTGTGGTTTTCTGGCAAATTAGTGGCAACTCATTAAAGATTGAAATCAGAAAATAAAGACAGGTGTTTGAGTTTCAGACTTCATACCCTTCAGAAAATTCATGCTAATGTAAAACCTGTTATTCTATCAACTTTCTAAGTTTGTAAGAGCAGTATATTTAAAAAAAAATGTCCCTATTTTTGGGCCCTTGTCCTACTTTTACTTATGGTTTTGTCCAGATTTCTTGCTCTAAGAGGTTGAAAGGTATGTGGAGGAGTCTATAAGAGTCTGAGAAGATAGAGAGAGATTCCAGTCTGTCCTGAAAATTAAGATTTTTGAGGCCACTGATCTTCTTAGTTATGAATCTTTGAAGTCTCTCAAGCTGAGTGAAATGTCTGGACAAACAGATGCCACAAGGTACATTATATTCAACAAGGGGTCTGGTGAGATATTAGTAAGACTTATATGGATATAGAGGAGATGCCATAGGAAATTAGATGAGCCACATAAAAGGCTTTCTGAACTACTATGAAGACATAAGGGTGAAAAAAAAAGGATTTATCTACAAGAGTAGAGTGTCTATATCTCTTACAGCATTGTCTAAGGGGATGGATGTGTCATCTACATGGTATGTAAAAATGTTTTGTTTACCAGAATGAGCTATACTTCATTTTTTCACATTCAAACTGGTGACTATTATCGTTGCCAACTGTTAACATGGTCTAACCAGTGACTGAGCCATTGTGGGACAGTAGAAGCTCAAGCAACACCACCACCCCCCATTTACAGTCACCTGCAAACTCAGATAACCATAGGTCAAGAGTGCTAACCTGAAGGTCTGAGAAACAGATGCCAAATATGAGATGGCCTGACACTGAGCCTTGTGGTACACCACTAGTAGCTTTTTGCTTTTAGAAGTGGCACTTTTAACTCTATAACCACAAAGTTTTGTCACACAATCACTTGGCTAGCCACTGCACAACATAAGGATTTAGATTTACAAGTCTGTTAATGCCTGCAGGGCTAATAGTATCACAGACCTGGCCAGGTCCAGATATGCTGTATAATTGCTATCCACTACTTTGGTGACTTTCACAGAAATTAACGAGGGTCTATATTAGATGAACAAATGCTTAAAATGTCGAGTACAACATGCTCGACAGCTTTTAAGTGAAAATTCATCTAAGCGAAACCCCATAATGTCGAAACAAAGAGTTTTGAAAAGTTATAGTTGGCCAGCCGTCAGGAAGCCAACAGCTGACAGCTAAACGTGTACTGTACACCTTTGAACCCCCCCCCCAAAAAAAAACAAATCAAAAACAAAATACACTCCCCTACTTAAATATACCAACTCCGAGATCACACCACACTGGAGGGCTGTCATAACATTACACAGGGTGAAGGATGAGACTGCACCACAGTGGAAAACTGTAAGAACAGCTAGACAGAGTGAACGTTCTGACATCAGCCGTTAGCTTCCTGATGGCTGGCCAACTATAACTTTTCAAAACTGCTTGTTTCAACATTCTTAGGTTTTGCTTAGACGAACGTTCGCTTTAAAGCTGTCAAGCATGTCGTACTCGACATTTTAAGCGTTCATTCATCTAATAGGGAACCAATTAATGAGGTAAAAGATGCAAGACCTTTGATAAGGGTGCAGGGTTGAGAGCTATTCCATGTCCAGACCGATAAGACCTGAGATATGTTTCACAGCTTTACTTACAAAGCTAGTGAGATTAATGGGTCTATAGTTACCAGGTTCCTCGGTTGGGCCTCTCTTTTGTAATGCCTAACAACAGGAATGTAACCAGTGGAAAACCTTAGACTAAAGAGGTTAAGTAGGGGGTTCAGACAGACCATATTTGGCACTGATAATCTGACAACCTCACATATTATAATAGCCCATGAATGAGATGTTCTTAGGTTTTGAGACAGCTGAGAGGACTTATTCCATAGTAATTAAAAAGGAGGTGGCTGAAACTGTGAAATAGCTATATCTGCTAAATTTGTCAGCTAGGCAATTAGCTATTTCTTTGGGTCAGAGAGAGCAGTTCTGTTGTGGGCTAATTCTAAATATTGCTCAGCATTAGTTCTAAACATTTTGATGTAGTTAAATAATGAATTGTAGTTTATTTCCATTGTATTTTAGTGGCCATTTCAAATTCATACTCAGCTCCGAGCTGCCTAATAGCATGCTTTAAGTTCTTTAATAGTTTAAGTGTGACCTCTCTATAGAATGAAATCTGTAAAATAAGCATTAAGTAATTTATTTCTGTTGTTACATAATTTATACAGGCATTTCACCATAGGGGGTTATGTTTAAATTTCAATTTATATTTGGTGCAGACACAAACTGCCTTACTAGTACAACTATTTAAGTGGGAGAATTCGTAACAGGCACAGACAACTGCTTTAGCAATGGGATTTATCAGAGGAGGACAGTATATGATTTATGGTCTGATTTAACAAGTGAAGATGATACATATGGAGGTGGGGAAGAAGTGGCCATAAATGTGAGGACCAGAACAAGGGTAATGGAGAACCTAATAGGATGGTTAACTGTTTACAAAAGACAGATAGCATTTATTATGTCAAGGCAGCATTGGGCATGCCATCCACTGGCAGTGTAAAACAGCTGCTTTACTAGTGGATAGTTAAAGTCCCTCCAGTAAAAAGGTATTGTGTTTAATGGGGATTTCAGCTTTAGTGCTAAAATAGCTGTCATGCTCAGGAAAATACCAATGATGTTCTACAGCTAGCTATGAGGTGGTGCTTACTCTTGTTCATGGTGACTTGGACACATAGGAGATTGAACTGTAGTACCCCAAGGAATCTGTAGTAAAGATATTCTTGACAAATGCTGATACTCTCCCACAATTCTCAGTAGGCTGGAAAACATGATAGGTACTATTATAGAATCAAATAACAGAAAACCACTCTGCAACCGATATCCTACGACCACTGTAGTAGTAAACAAATTTATTTAAACAAAGTCACGAACCACAAATCCACAACAATAATCCAAGGTCAAGCGCTTTTGTCAATAGACTTCATCAGAACAATTAAAGTCTTGAAAAAACAGCCCTTTTATACTTACAAGCTGATTTTCATTAGACAAAACAGCCCTTGAAATTAAAGTGACAGTGTTATTTTTTTGAATGACAGTATTATGTTTTTTAAAAAACCAAGCTAAAACCTCCAAAAACTATCTGTAAAATCACATAAAAAAGGCATGAAAAATATGTAAAATATGTACAAGGCATAAAAAATATTTAATAATATTAAGTAATAGTATATAATACAATCTATATGTGTTGCTTTTAATTAGAAATGAATACTTAAAATACTGAAAAGGTTATATAATGGGGGTTAAAGTTTAGATGCCCGATACCTTAGTTCTGGCTTGATACTAATATGCTCATTAATTCCAAGAGCTGCGGTGGCATTTAACCTAAGTTGCCATCTTACCTCAGCTCTGAGTAGTTGATTTGCCCAATCACCTCCCTTAACATCCTTAGCAACAACCTCCAGAATACCAAACCGGAAGGAATGGTCCTGGTGCAGGGAAACATGTTTATAAAGGGCGTTATTTTCATCTTTCCTTGTAATACTGTAAAGATGTTCGTAGATTTTCCTATTCAATTTTCTTTCCATTTTCCCTACATAGAAAAACCCACACACTTGACAAACAGCTAGATACACCAGACCCATAGTGATGCAAGAGCCTGCACTAAAGTTGACAACAATATTATAGGGTCCCAGTGTTAATGATGGTATGTCTATCACAAATTTACAGTATTCACAAGCCCCACACTTGGTGGTCCCGTTTGTGTTACCTTTTCTCTTTGAGACCTGGTTTTCCAACAGGCTTTTCAAGTTCCTATTGACTCTATATGTAAAAAAAGGTTTGTCCCCTAAAACTGTCAAAAGTTCTGGATTCCCTTTTAACATAGTCCAGTTACTTTTTATAATACTTTTCACTCCAGATGAAGTTTCCCCATATGTTAACACCACCGTCTGTGTAAAATCCCTATCTTGACAATGGGTTTGAGTTGTGTTAACATCCTTATCACCAAGTAATGGCTTGAATCTCAGGCCCCATTCACTTATCACTTGGTCCCTAATATTGCTAACAAACCCCATTGGGTAACCCCTAGCCTTAAACATATTGGTCAATAGCTCCATTTCAGATTTTACCAATTCCAAATTTGAGCACATTCATTGAACACATTGGTTGCAGAGTGGTTTTCTGTTATTTGTGCTTTTTGCCACACTTTCACACCATTTTCTAGTTTACTATAATAGAAATCAATACTGTGTGCTGTGTTATTCTGCGGTTTGGTTTGTAACCATGAGTGCATGCATAAACACATTCTATTGTAAGGCTAAGGCAAATAAAATGTTAGGCTAAGAAGGGACTGGACTTTACACATGAGTACATTTTCCTTTGTAAGGCTGTTAGCCCTGAAGCACAGTGATTGTGGCCTGGACTAAGCCCAGGCAGTCAGAAATCCATTAGTATAGTGCATCAAAAAAGGACAGGTCAGAGTGGTTAATGCACATGTTGAGGATAGGTTTCAAGCAAAAATCTCCACAGCAGATCCTGAAGTTGGAAGGTCAGACATGCACACAGGGGATAGGATGGGAAGGTGCATGCCTGGCAAGAAGTGCATGTGCGCGCATGCACACACACACACACACACACACACACACACACACACACACACACACACACACACACACACACACACACACACACACACACACACACACACACAGGGTGTGCATGTCTGGAGCTACATATTCTTAAAGGCCCAGCATAGAACGCATTGTACCGCCTCTTTTTTTTCAGCCAATAGCAGAGTGTACTCTACTGGATGATTGCAGCAGTCCTGCCTCCTGTTACCTCCCTTTCTTGGTGCCCTAGGCAGGAGCAGCCTTAGGTCAACTGGTGCCCTAGGCAAAAGGGCTCCATAGCACCCCCCGCTATACCACCCAGTGCTCCCATGCTGGTCTATCTACACCAAATAAATACTGGAAAAGCGCCCCTTCTAGAGTGGCACCCTAGGTGGCCGCCTAGTTGGCCTATGCTTAAAGCTGGCTATGGCCCTAGGGTATTGTGGGAATGAATGAGCTGAAACAGGATGAGGGCCTAATGGCTGCTGTGGGGGACAGAGAGGAATGAACATCAAATTTAAAAAATACCCTTTACTAATTCCCATACAGAGGAATCTTGAGTAATGTGTATATTCCTAGAGTCTGGAGGAAATCATAAAAGGAACAAGAGTTAGGTTGGTAGAAGGAGTGCAAAGGAAGAGGAGGATAATTTGTCATAAAATTGTGTGTCACCTTAACTACACCATTTTAATATTGAATTAGTGGAGGAACAAGGCTGAAAGGATACACATATTGCCTTACTTGAACTAAAGGCTTTTCAGATTTTTTTTTTCTGCATGGGGCTAAAAGGGGTATCAATGATACACTGTTATTTTAAAGCCAAACACTGCACTGCAAATACCTAGAGACAGACTGAAAAATCAGGATACCGGACCCCATGTGAGCAGACATCGGAATTACATTTAAAAATATAAAATAGTATAGAGTCTAAAAGACATGTTAAAAAGTAGGAAACATCAAGACATGATAAAATAAACATGTTTTTTCAGTCTGTGGATGCAGTTTTCCTTTAAGTAGCAGCTTGTACATCAGTACCAGGACTGAGTTCTGTGACTACTAGAAGAGTTAACTCCTGATACCACCCAGTGGATGTGACCTGAGAGGAAAGAGCAAATCACTTACATATAGTCCAGTGTGATCACAGTTAAGATCTCTATTACATCAACATGTCATAATCCAATGTCAAATGCCACTGAGAGATGGAAGATACAAGAAGTTCTCTGACAAACAGAATCTTTCAATGCTGTGGATGAAGGCCATAAGACTAACCAAAATCCTGAAAGCTACAAAATACTACAGCTGAAAATCCTGAAAGGTAGAATATTTACCTGAAAGCAAATACTGTATATGAACTTGACACACCAAATGAAAACAATGTTTTTAAAATGAACCATTTTTTATGCCTTGTTATAAGAGATTATTCACACCTTCTCAGTAGCACATATTCAAATGTCAGTTTTTTTAGCCTTCACCAAGAAACTCCAAACTTGTGTGAATAGCAAGTGGCTACATCACTGACATTACTACCCTGCCTAGAGGTATGAGACACAAGACCTTAAAGAGTGGATACAGCTAAATGAAGTTCAAAGCTGTTGTTAAATGAGGTCTCTTTGATAATCATTAGGTCAGCTTCATGAAACACTTGTTTTGAATTCACCTACTCTCTCTCTTGTGTGCATGTATGCATATTTACATGCATCTTTTGTGTAACTGTGATAATGTGATCAGAAGATGGGGGATATGAATACTGAGCAACAATTGTTGCTTCCATTTGGAGGGTAGTTAATGGGAGGCAATCTGCTTGAGAAAAAAACTATTTTTTACAATCACTTGCTCTCTTTGAAATGATGAGTGATCTGGCTTGTTAGAGGTAGTATGTGTGTGCTGGGGGAGAGACAAACACACACCAGTCTTCCAGATTTTCTTGATCACAGTCAAATAACAGTGTAGCTAGTTCTGAAGTATTTTTTTGGAGAATAAGTTGTATAAGCAATTGTTACTTCTAATCTTCTGGTCAAAGTTAAATAAATGTTCAGGCTTACTGAGGGCAGAGAGTGTGTGTGTGTGTGTGTGTGTGTGTGTGTGTGTGTGTGTGTGTGTGTGTGTGTGTGTGTGTGTGTGTGTGTTTACATGTGAGCACATGCTTGCTCTTGTGAGAGAAACATTTTGAAATACATACTGTGGCCAGAATCTTTTTTTTTCTTAATTATAATCAAACATCAGATGTATGCATTCAAAATAGTTATTTATTCAAAGGGATTCAGTCTGCGATCAGATCACAGGTAAATGATGCTTCATCTGGCATCTCAGGGACAGTTTGTGTGATTGTGTGATACACACACACGCACACACACATATATGCATATATATATATATATATATATATATATGTGTGTGTGTGTGTGTGTGTGTGTGTGTGTGTGTGTGTGTGTGTGTGTGCGCATGAGGTGACTGGGTATGTGTTTATGAATGTAGTGAATGCAGAAATTAATACTTTCACAGAAGATGATAGTATACTCAGGATACTTGTCTGAATCCCTGAGAATTGTTTCCTGGACTGCTTTCATGATTAAGTTTTTTTTTTTTTTTTTTTTTTTTTTTTTTAGATTCCATTGGTAAAATCTAAGAAGTATGATTTACTTGTTACTCAGATTTTACTCCTGGGTATAAGTCGAACTCAGATTTTACTCATATGCAGAAGTCATGGTAGCATAATTTGATTAATTAACAAAGGGAATAATCATGAATAGGTTGTAGAAAAAAATCCAGAATCACTTGATTGCAGTCAGACATCAGAGGTGTACCCAGTTAGAACATTATTACTTTTGGGGGAAGTTAGCCTGTGCGAAAAAAAAAAACAACAACTAATAATCAGTCTGGACATTACAATGACAATAATTTATTTTTTCACTTAATTACAGTCAAACATTTGAGGTATATGCAGTAAATAATTATTACTCAAAGTTATTCAGTCTGTAAAATTATTCCTGAACCAGCACCCCTTCATTTCATGGGCTACAGAGAATGAAACTGCAGAAAATTAAGTTTATGCAGACTTCATAATAAGTAAATATATTTTTTCAGATTGTCATAGAGGCAAAGGGATAGCTCAAATATCTCAATAGTTATGTCTGCAGTTATAAGTATGATGAGAACCATATGTTACATAGAGCCCTGCGCAGTTTCTGGAGTTGAGGAGAAAAAAGAAAGAAAAAAAAAAGGTCACCTCAAATTTGAAGACCACACAGTGCTTCAGCACTTCAGCCTTAATTGCAGTCGCTCAGATTTCCTTTGAAATTCATAAAGCAATGCCAGCATTGAACTCCCACATCATCAGCAACTGTTGATCATCCTCCTAACAGCTTCTGCCTGGAGCAGCTTCCCTTACCTTTTGCCCACCCCTGTTATGGCTCTGAGTATGATTACACACGATCGGACAATGTATATGATTATTTTCTATTTAAAACTAATGAAAACATTAATAAATTCCTATTCCTATATAAAATAAACAAAAACTAAGTAAACACCCTATCTATCATGTTAAACAAAGTGTTAGTATGTGGACACATCCTACATCTGTAGTCAGAGGCTGTAAAGGTACCACTTCACAAAGAGGAGGTCATATCAGAATCACAGAACTTTGGCTTATCAGCCTTTCTTTTGTGCACATTCATGGAGAGAGTCATGGTAGAGTTTAACCAAGATGCCGCACATAATATACTTCTGTTAGGTTTAGAATACTGTAGGCTTACTATAGGAAGACCTTGTCTTTTGACTCATTGCATTAGTTGAAAAACCAGCAACAAGATTTAATGAATATTTGGCTGTGTATGCTGCATATCTGGAGCTTGATAAACTATACTGCCACCCCACTTGCTCCATAGTTCAATTTGCAGATGATTCCACCCTGATTTGTGCCATCCCAACACTACAAAAACTGCAAACAATCATCTACCAGTCATTCAGTGCAGTGGACTCTTGGTTAAGCAACACACAGCTTATACTTAACCCTTACAAAATAAAACTCATGCTCTTCTATACAACTAGTGCTGCAGTCCCCCACCCTCCATTCAATATATCATCATCAAACCATACAATTATTTCTCCGGTTTCCCAAACAAAATTACTTGGAGTGGTCATCGACCATAATATGAAATTTGACATACAGATATCACAGACAATAAAAAAGTTCACAAAAAATAGGAAACCTGTACAGAAATCTGCACTTTTTAAACTAAGCTTCAAAGGCCACTATAGCAAGAACCCATTTTATCTCTATGCTACTGTTTGCCTCACAAATTCTCACAAATATTAAGAAATCTGACCTAGCAGAACTCAAAACTTGCTGTAATAAAATTGCAAAGTTTGCTACCAAATCAAATTTCAGATCCCATCATTGTTTGGCTTTAAAACAACTATCTTGGTTCGAACTACCAAATCTATTTGTTTATAATCAACTCGCCTTCGCTCATCAAATACTAAATCAGCCAGAAGTACTTCAAAATCTACTAATCCACTACCATAATAACAGGGTATCACATTCTACTAACAAATTCTTCTTAAATGTAACCAAACCTAACAATGCAGCTAGAGTTTCACTTTATTTAAACTGTATAGCCAAAACTTGGAATTCCCTGCCATTAAATATCAGAACAACTACTAACACTTCCATCTTTAAAAAAACTTCTCAAATCATACCTATTTGAATCCTGGACCTGCTCTTGCACAAATGCTGGTTAGGAAATAGATGTCTTAAGGCAGCTAAAGGAACACAACCTGTTATTTTTGTATTTGAATAGTATACCCTACTAAGCATATGGCTACTTAACTTTCTTGTTTTTTTTACCTTCAGTCACAGTACTGCTATTCTTTGCATTCCTACCTAGACTATATGATTGCATTAGTGAAATGTATTTGTATCAGTATGGTGTATATGTATCTTATTGTTATTTATAAATGTGGACCTTTTCTCTCTGGGCCTCCGCTGAAAAGGGACATTTTGTGCAGTTGGACTTTCCTGGTAAACAAATGTAAAATAAAATAAATAAAAATAAAAAATAAATATGAAACCCCAAAGATCTCCCCAAAATTGCACATAAATGAAATCTCAGCAAACCTAAGAAGACTCCATCAAAACAACACTCTAAGGCACATCTCACAGAATGTCCATTTCTAAACCCATAAGGCAAGCCACAATACCACCCAATATTTTGGTCACAGGAGACTCCACTGTGAGACACTCAGATGTTCTACTTACTAGGCTGTATAAAGAGAAAGTCATGGCCAGTTGCCTATTGGGTCAGGATCTTCTAGATCATGCATGCATTCAGGTCACTGGATCATAAGTACTAGCATGACTCTGGACCTTGTGGGTGTAAATGACCTGAAACATACCACCCTGGACTATATGAAGAGAGAGTATTGAGCAGCCTTCTACCCTCTCAAAGGATGATACCACAATATGAAAAGAAGATGTTTGACTAATTATTTGTTTTTTTTCTGTATCTCTCTCCAAAGAGGTACAATATTCAGCAATACCTGTCCCCCCTCGGCTTTTGAACATTGATTTAAACATTGCCCTCCCACATTATGCCTTTTATAGGCAATGCCACACTGATAAATGCTGGGACACAGAAAAAAAAATCCTAGAAAACCTAAAGGTATTACAGCTTAATGCCAGAAGTCTAAAAAACAACTCCATCAATGCAGATAATTCTGCAGTTACTGAGGCACGGTTTAAAGCCACAGTGAGCAGTGCAGGGCTACATACTTTTCACATATTTAGATATGCTACTGCATAGGCAGACCTTGGTGGAGGTATTTCGATTCATATAAAAAAAACTATCTCAAGGCTGGTCAAACAGGATAACTTACTTGGGCATCTGCACATCCAAATTATAGGCAAAGTCTCATACTATATCCTCACAAGCTTATAGATCCCAATTTATGACCCAGAAAACCCATAATGCATAGCTAAACTTACTGAAGGCATTCACCACTCAACCCAATACCATATTCATGGGTGACTTTAACTACCCTACTTTAAACTGGGAATCATATATGACCCCAAATGTACAGGCCCAAAGATTCCCAGAATTTTGTCAACACAAACCCACTGGACCAGATAGTTCATACACTCAATAGGAGCATAAACATACTGGTTCAGGTCCTCACGAACATGGAAGAATGCTGACGCCCCACCCCAGTGTAATGCCTCCTCTGGTTAGATCTGACCATAAAGCTGTAATAAAACATAGGACCCCTGCTAACCCTGGAAGATTTAGGAACTATTCCAAGGCAAATTTCTTTCTAATAGGTGATAACCAGGCAAACTATCAAGCCTCCCCAAACCCCAATAACACTGCTACCTATGCAGAATTGTTCAGAGAGACCCAGTACAATCATATTAATGATTTATCTACCAAGAACAAGCACAGAACAAACTCCAAAACCAAGCCACCCTGACAGAATCTCAACATCAATAGGTTGTATAACAAAAGAAAGCAAGTTATGGCAAATATTAAGAAACACAACTCCCAGCAGGATAAAAACTTATCAATCCAAACAGGTGAATCAGATGGCAATTCAAGTCTAACAAAGCTAAGTTTAAGATAAAAAAGTCCCCCAGGCCAGGGACACCTATAAGTTTTCCTTTAGCTATGTCTCCAATCTGAAATATACAGAATTAATTGCAAATTACACTGAGAAATCTACAGACCATCAAATTCAGTTCCAATCTTACCCCTCTCCCCCCAGCTACCCCTCAGAAAAAACACTTGAACACACCCCTCAACTATAACTAGGGAGCAGGTCCTCGGTTTGCTCTCCAAGGTCAAGTATACTACATTGATGGGCCCCGATAATATCCTAGGATCCCAAATAGCATGAAACATGACCTAATAAAACCACTAGACTCCCAATGTGAGCCATCTAAAACCCAGTGAATACAAACCTATAAGTCACTAGTCTCATATGCAAAGCCATGCAAAGAATCATCATGGAAATGAGTAACAGTGACACAGGAAATCTTCAGACAATGGATCCAACCCAGTTTGCTTTCATCAAAAGCAGGTTACAGCTTGGTAGACTTATTTGAGAAGGTCACCAAAAGAATGGACAAAGGCAAAACAGTACATACTGCTTACCATCTACCTGGCCAAGGCATTTAATACAATACTACACCTAGGCATTGTAGACAAATCCATGGAATTGGGTATAAATACCATGTTACCTGCTGGATAGCTGAGTGACAGTCAGGACATAGGAAGATAGGATAGGGGAGTTCAACTCCCCAAAGCGGCCAGTCACAAGTGGAGTCCCTCAGGGCTATATGCTCCTTTTTGGCATCTACTTCTGTTAAGTCAATGTCAATTTTAAGGACGTCTGGCTGACCAAGTCTGCAGATGACTGCATACTAGGTGCTATCAAAGAATTCCCTCCAAGACACTAATATTCTCCAGTAAGGGCTGATTCAGACAAATAACTGGTGCTAGAGTCACAGTCTAAAACTCAATGCCAAGAACTGCATAATATCCTTTGGGAAGTCTGCGACCCCCTTGAAACTACTTCATTGATAACACAACCCTAAGAGTAGAAACAACAGTCAGAAACTTGGGGATGGAAAATAAACAGCAACCTGGCTTTTAACCATCATGTGTCAGTAAGGAAATCATTCTGTGTTATGCAACTTGTAATCAAAGGCATGGCATCTAGATCCAATGATGTCATCATTCCACTGTATGTGGTCCTTAGCAGACCAATTACTGAGTACAACCACCTTTGGTATGTAACTGACCAGACACATGCATCAACTGGAACATCCACAGAGTCTCGTCCCAAAAAGGATACAAGGTGTAAACATGTCCTTCGTGGATCACCTAAAAGCCCTATCCCACTATTCAATCTTCTACAGACTGCCGAGGGATGATCTGTGGCTGGCATACAAGGCATTCTTGGATCCCACTGTTATGAGTTTGCATATCTGCAAAACAAATAGCATCAGAATTACCCAATCAAGGGAGTTAAACATTGATTGCAACATAAATAGGACATGTTGGAATGACAGGTATGTGTCTCAGAGGCTACCCCTTCTGTGGAACATACTTTTCTTCCATGGGAAGCAAAGTTCTTCCATAATGAATTTAAAGCATAACCTGGGCCAGTGGATGGGGAATCAATTTGAAATTCACCTATATCTTTAATGGACAGAGGCAACCTGTAAATGCTTAACTACCTCAACTCAGGTATACATATATACCTAGAATAATCTTAAGGCTTCCAAAGCATATTTATTTATTTTCATTTGTCTTTGTTTAGTGGGGAAGTCTAACTGGGTAATACCCATTTTCAGTGGAGGCCCAGGGAGAAAAGCTCCATTTGCTTATATAACATTATAGTAAGTTCCAGTTAAATGCATAGTAGTTACATTTTTATTTACAATTTTACACAAACAGTAGTTACATTTATACATTCTAAGATTTTACAGTGGTGGAAGTGATTGAAGAGAAAGCCCACATGCAACTTAGTAGATTGTACAGGCAGCAGTTATGTATAACAAAATGTTTTGTCATTTCAGAGAGAGGCTGAGAGTATTCTGTTTAAGGAGAGTATTTAGAGAGTATTGTATGGTGAACACAAAGTCTCATCCTTGTGATGAGCATGTGCAGGACCAGGACTGGTTAAGATGTTTAAACAAACCAATGAAAAACTGTTGAAAACAAAAAAAACGCAAAGTGGCAAATTCAGTGTATACAGACCCCAATTTTATTATTAGCACTATCATTTGAACATTGTCAAACTTCTTCAGATCTGAAGATCTTGAGATTCTTGAGATCTGAAGAAGTTTGACAATGTTTAAACAAAAAGTTTTAATATTAAAATCGGGGTCTGTATACACTGAGTTTTCCACTTTACGTTGTAAGATGTTTAAGCAGTGGTTTAAAACTATTGAGTTTGTCAGTGAGTTTTATTTGTGTGGGGATATTATTCCAGAGTTTAGCAACATATTGGGAATACAACAAGTCTCCTGCAACATTATTTGATTTATATGTAAGTAATCAGAATTTGTTAGTAGAACAGAGGCCCCTTCCTTGATAGTAGGGCAGTAATAAGTTTTGTAGTGTAGGGCTTTTTTTTGTATGATGACTGAGTTTGTGTGCTGTAGTTAGTTGTGATTATGTTAGGCAGTTGTGCAGTTCAAGCCAGTTTAATTGCTTTAAGCTATGGCAGTGGTGGGTCCTATAAGGGAGATTGGTGGCAAATTTAGCATTTTATTGTAGGAGGAGGCAAGTTTCTTTCTTTAAGTATTGTTTTTTAAGTTTGTTAGTATAGGAGTAGCATAAAAGAGAGTTGGCAGTAAGAAGGTGATGGACAAAGTTTCTCTTGCAGTATCTGTAAGGAATCCATTGATCCAATAAAGGGAGCCTAATTTATAGTGTGTAGATTTAATGGTGTGCAATATATGCTGGTCATATTTGAAATTGTCATTGATTATAATGCCTAGATGTTTACTGTGAGTTAGTTTCAGTGAGAGTATTATTTGCTGACTTTATGGTAAAACATTTCTTTTGATTTTGACAGCTTTTTCAGGTAAAAATCATTAACTTAGTTTTCTTTGGGTTGAGTAGGAGGTTTGATTCTTTGAGCCAGGTTTCTACACAGGAGAAAGATTTTTGGGTTATCAGATACAAGTGGGATGCATGGCAAGGCTTAAAAAGACTCATGTGGTCATTAGCCTAGTATATACCTACGGAAATATTCAATATAAGTGAATAACAAATTAAAAGCATTAAATGCCAAACCATATGTAATTCAATGGATGAAATACTATGTAAGTATCAACACACAAGTCAGGATGTGGGAGTTACTTGCCAATTCCAATGGAGTTTACCACCGGTGTTCTGCAGCACTTCGTATTGTCGCAACGTTTTTCTAGACTATGCTTTCTAGATGCAAATACTGGGGACTGGGCTGTAAATTATGAAATTATCTTATTTGCAAACTGGGAAACATTACAAAATATAGTAAAACAAAAACATCTTTAAAATCTAGGTGGACAACAAAACATTTTGACCAGTGTATCTGCCAAATTCAAAATATCATATTCTGTAGCCCATTTAATTCTGGATATCATGTCTAGCCACTCAGGAAAGATTACTGTATCACGTTCTACTTTACTGATATTACTTATTATTGAAAACACAGTGCTGTGAAACAGCTTGAAAAGGTGCAATTACTCCACTAAAATTATAGCAAGAAAAAACTTTATGTCACAAAGGCTTCAGAAATTGTCACAATGTAGAAGTGGCAACTATCTCATCTTCAAGGTAATTTGTGGACTAGTTGTATTTGAATGGCTATGTCTGGAGCATACAACTGGTGGAGTTATTGTCAGATCAATGTTCTATAAGGTTTGAGTTTGTAAATCCTTGTCTGGGCTGAATACCCTGTCACTGAACCATTCATCCAGAAGCTATTTAACAGTTCCCAGACTATGTTTTTATTATAAAAATTGGCAAGACATTCCATAATCTTCCACCTCTATGATGGAGAAGGGACTACTGAATTCTTGTTGTTACTGGGCATAGGGACACCATAATGCAATTGTTCCTAGAGACAGAAAAGTGTTAGTTAAATGCAACATTCAGAGCTGAAAACTAGGCATTATTTTAAAACATTTACAAAATCAGAGTGAGATCTCCTCTAACTTACCTATAACAGATGAAAAGTAGTGATAGATGTTTAAGTCTGTCCCTGTAGTTGAGATGTTTAATTTAAAAAATCTGTATGGCAAATGTTTTATGAACCCTCTCCAACTTTCTTATCTGTGACACATTATACAGACAAATGAACCACAACATGCAGAGATCAGATAACCTAATGGTAATAAACATCATAATGGCTACACTACCCATATTATCTTGGAACATAACTTATCTTACAGGTATAAGCAAAAAGGAAAGAGTATTGAATTATATTAAGAAATGCAGAGTGCAAACAGCAATGCTACAGGAGACACATTTGGATAGAAATGAGCATTTGAGTTTGACAAAGAAAGAATTTCAGGATGGATACTCAACAGACGATCAGAAACAAAGGAAACGGAGTAATTATAATCATTAATAGAGGGGCTCCAATAACGACAGAAGAGAGGGGAAAAAGACAATAATGGTAGATTTGTGGTAGTAATGACCTGTTGGTAAGGGATGAAGATTACACAGGAATGTATTTATATTCAAACAAAAGCTTCTGTTATGGAGCTTAAGGAAATTTTGGGAGAGATAATCAGCTTTCAACAGGGAATATTACTTATAGGTAGGGAATGGAACTTGAGTTGCAATAGTGAGGATGCATCAGGATGACCTATAAGCAAAAATATAACAAAACAGAGTAGATTTCTGAAGAACTGTATGAATATATTTGGTATGGAAGATGAGAATTCAATAGCAGGAACTCAGAATTTACATATTAAGGTTCTTCAACAGGTGACTCCAGGGTATAAATACCCTATCATACACAGATCACCTTAAGGCCCTATCTCTGTACTCAGTCTCTTACGGATTACTGAAAGGCAATCTATGCATGGCATATAAGGTATCCTCAGATCCAGTGATGATGCATCTCATGCACATCGACAAAACAAACATCACCAGAAATACTAGATCCAAGGACCTCAACCTTGCTTGCAACATAAATAAAACATGCTGGAGAGACTGATATGTGTCTCAAAGGATCCCTGCACTATGGAATAAGTTCCCCATCTACATGAAGCAGAGTTCATTCCTGACCCTATTCAAATGAAACCTTGATCACTGGATGGGAAATTCACCCCTGGTCTGGCTCCTATGTTTCTGATGGACAGAGGTGTACATTAAGTTAACCACCAACTAACATAACCCCCCGATAACCTTTAGCTACCTCTTTACTAACATGCCTTGCCATATAGGTGTTCAAGATACTCAGGGAAAAAACTGAATAGGATTACATGGCTAAGCTTATAAAGACCCTGGTGGTCATTAGCCTAGTCTAAACCTATGCACCTATTCCTCAAGGTACAATAACTGGGTTATACTAAAAGGAAGTTATATTTCACAGGAACTTAGGCATTTGATTGAAAGCTTTGACATATAGTGGCTATAGAAAGTTTACACATCCCTGTTAAAATGCCAGGTTTTTGTGATATAAAAAAAATGAGACCACAATAAATCATTTCAAAACTTTTCCCACCTTTAATGTGACCTATATCCTGTACAATTCAATTGAAAAACAAACAAATCTGTTAGGGGAAAAATATAAAAAATAAAAAGCATACAATATGCTGGTTGCATAAGTGTGCACACCCTTAAACTAATACTTTGTTGTGTGTGCACACTCTTAAACTAATACTGTGTTGAAGCACCTTTTGATTTAATTATAGCATTCAGTCTTCATGGGTAGGAGTCTATCAGCATGGCACATCTTGACTAGGCAATATTTGCCAACTCTTCCTTGAAAAGATGTGCCAAATCTGTCAGATTGCGAGGGCATCTCTTGTGCACAGCCCTCTTCAGGTCATCCCACATATTTTCTATTGGATTTAGGTCTGGGCTCTGGCTGGACCATTCCAAAACTTTAATTTTCTTCTGGTGAAGCCATTCTTTTCTGATTTGGATGTATGCTTGGGGTCATTGTCATGTTGAAAGGTGAAATTCCTCTTCATCTTCAGCTTTCTAGCGGATGCCTGAAGGTTTTGGGCCAAAAGTGACTGGTATTCAGAATGTTTCATAATTCCCTCCACCTTGACTAAAGCTCCAGTTCCAGCTGAAGAAAAGCAATGCCAAAGCAAGATACTGTCACCACCATGCTTCAATGTGGGGATGGTGTTCTTTTGGTGTTGCGAAGTGTTGTTTTTGCGCCAAACGTATCTTTTGGAATTTTGGCCAGAAAGTTCAACCTTGTTCTCATCAGACCATAACACATTTTCCCACATGCTTTTGTTAGACTTGATATATTGTTTTGCAAATTTTAGTTGGGCCTGGACATTTTTCTGTGTAAGAAAAGGCTTCTGTCTTGCAGCCCTACCCCATAGTCCAGACATATTGAGAATACGGGATATTATTGTCACATGGAGTACACAACCAGTACTTGCCAGAAATTCCTGCAACTCCTTCAGTGTTGCTGTAAGTCTCTTGGCAGTCTCCCTGACCAGTTTTTGTCTTGTCTTTTCATCAATTTTGGAGGGACGTCTAATTCTTTGCAACGTCACTGTTGTCCCATATTTTCTCCACTTTTTAATGACTGTCTTCACTGTGTTGCATGGTATATCCAATGCTGTGGAAGTTTTTTTGTACCCTTCTCCTGACTGATACCTTTCAACAATGAGATCCCTTTGATGCTTTGTAAGCTCTCTGCGAACCATGGCTTTTGCTGTAGTAGGTAACTGAGTAAATGTCAGGAAAATCCTACTAGGACAGTTGAATTTTATTTGGGGTTAATCCGAGTCTCTTTAATGAATGGCAGGTGTGTACCCAACAAAACTGAATGCTTTAATTAAATCAAAAGATGCTTTAACAAAATATTAGTTTAAGGGTGTGCACACACAACAAAGTATTAGTTTAAGGGTGTGCACACTTATGCAACCAGAGTATTGTACTTTTTTTATTTTTTTATATTTTTGCCCTAATAGATTTGTTTGTTTTTCAATTGAATTGTACAGGTTATAGGTCACATTAAAGGTGGGAAAAGTTTTGAAATGATTTATTGAGGTCTCATTTTTTATATCACAAACCATGTCATTTTAATAGGGGTGTGTAAACTTTTTATATCCACTGTACATCCAGTAACTATTTCAGATAATGCACAGATAATTACCAAGATAAAAATGTAGGGTACTGGGATGGTTGCACTCTGATCAACAACATAACTTCAGCTTTCCCAGTATAAAAATAGAAACTGAGAAAAAGGGGTGCTATTGATTTTTTTTTTTTTTTTTTGTAGAATTCAGTTACCAGTTAGTGAATACACTGCCTGGATGTCAACAAAGAAGTTTGGAAACCTGAAAGAAAATCAACCAGAAAGGGTGAAGAAAAAACATTGTCTGGGAAGAATTCTGCAGCTGTTCAGCAAAAAGCATTTCAAGCTTCAGCAATGGTTCAAGAGATGGCTTCCAGTGATTTAGAGGAAAAAAAATAATTCAAACATACTCTGTCAGAGATGATTAAAAAAAATGAAACAATAAAGGAATTTCAAACAACAAAAGGCTGGAAAAAATAGAATAATTTTTAATGAGCCATTCAGATGAAGTTATAAAACTACAACAATGACAAGTTTACATGAAGAAAAAGCTGTCTGAATATGAAGTTTCTCAAGAAGAACTGCATTATAAAATAGTAGAGTTAGAAGACAGAGCACACAGAAAAAAAAGAGAATTTCTATTGTACTAGAGAAACTCAAAAGGATAGACTGTGTTAAATTTATGAAAGCACAGAAAAGCAAATGGATAGGTGTTCCACAGCAGAATTTGTTAACCGAAAGGGCACATTGAATGAATGCTCCAAAACTGGCCATGAGAAAGCAGTCAAGGGCTATATTAGTAAAGACGCAATCATACCAGTAGGAAAGAGTTGTTCCTAACAATACTGTGGCAGAAGGACAAAGTATTAAAAACTGGAGACAGTAGAGTGTTTGTAGAAAGTGATTATTCGCTGTATACCAGGCAGAAGAAAAGCAAAATTTTCCCAGCAGGTGGGAAATGTTGAGAGGCAGATGTAAGATTCAAGATGCTGTATCCACCTGTCTTCAAAGTGTTTTTTTCTTGGAGGATCAAAGTCATTTTTTGATGCAAAACAGGCTAAGTAGGAAATAAAATGTATCCAACAAAAAGCGAATCAGCAAGGAGAAGGGGACTCTGCTTCTCATTCCTTTTTTTAAACAAGAAACATCCTTATTAAATTATAGCTTGTGACATTTCTAGAGAAAATGTATTTCTCATGAATATCCTTCACAAAAAAATGCAAATTAACTTACAGTTTCTTCACAAATGAATCAAAAAATGTTTATAAATTGTTTATGTTAAAAACAATATGCAGTATAGATGCATGATTGTGCAAATCACAGTTACCTAAGTTGTAGTTTTCAAATGTTTCACAACTGCATTTTAATGGTAATGTCTTTTGGCTTTTCCCAGTTAGGGGTTGCCACAGTGGAACTACAGTCTGCTAATTATTGGCAGTGGATTTGTACGGTGCCGAGGTGTCAGCCCGATGCCCAACCTTCAAAGAAGGCACACCCATTCATGCACACATCTACTTGCATGTCTTTAACATCACTCAATCATGGGGAGGACATGCAGACTCCAGCCAAGAATTGAACAGGAGAACCTCTTGCTGTGAGGCGACAACGCTAACTGTTGCACCACCATGGCTGTTTTACAACTGCATTTTAATATCAAGCTATAAGTGTATTAACAGATGACTGAAGGTAAAGAAAGTGCTGAAGGGTTTAAGAAATGCTACTATGATCAACAGAGTCTGGTTCTAGAATGTTTATGAAGGGATGAAAGAAAACAATATGAAAGGGATTTTGTTTTATGTGAGCCTTGGCCTCTTTAGGTTGAGGAATGAATAGTTACAAGGAATGTTGGGGAGATATCATGTACTGGTACTAAAATATACAAGGTCAAAAAACAAGACAGGTTGCTAAGCCAGATGGCTTATGTTTTTAAATCATTATTGTTACTAAAAACATGGTTGTTAAGTGTTCACGTACAGCACTAAGTGAGAAGCATGAAGGTCTGCAGTGACCCTATTTGTTAACTAATATGAAACATCAGAATTCTGCATGCATGTTACTGATAAGAAATAGCATATGAACTGTATGTTTTTACTGCTTTGTGAGACTGATCTGAAAATGTTGTGAATGCAGTCTCCCAGTGCTGTGATTTGTTAAACTGAAATAAATGAGGAAATGTTTTGCACATCCTAAAGTATTATTCTTGACTCAAGACTAACAGGTAAATTGTTGTTATTTATGTATATTTTGACTGCACCATAACAACATTGGCAGTCAGACACTTACATAAATGAAAACAAATCATACTGACATATATTTAGTTCCAAACATTGTATATCACTTATGGTCTATCCAGTCATTGTTAGTCAAGTATTACATAGCTCATTCAAATCCTGCCTTGCTTAAGACCTCATTCCTCCTCCAGAATGTTATTCTGCATGTAATGTTCCTGCAGTTATAATTTTTTTCTATGTAATCTGCTGCTACCCTTTCCTAAAGTTCCCATTTCCAGTTGTTTTATCTCATTTACTATATTTGCTACTTCTCGTACAGTTGGTTTAGACTTTGATTTCCATTTTCTAGTAAATGCTTTTTTAACAGCCAGCATAATTAGACTCATCAAAGCTTTACTATGTCTAGACAATTTTGATTCTGTATCATAGCTGAAAAAATAATTTCCTTAGTTATACCAATTTGCTCACCCAGTATCTCTGATAGAGTAGTCTAAGTCTACAGGAATTTTTAAAGTCTGCCAACTCATTATACTCCCAGAAAATATGGTCCCAACTACATCTTTCTTCCCCAACATACCTTTAACATTTGCTATCTACCAAAGGAAAAATTCTTTGGAGTCTACTTGGGGTATAAGAACACTTAAGTAAACACTTCCAAGCAAAGATCCTAAATATACTAAACTATGTTGCATATTTGGGAGACATACATATATACCCCATTGTTTCTTTCTGAATTGCTTATCCAGTTTTTCTTCCCAATCCCGTCTAAACTCCTCTGATTGAGTCTTCAGTTATCATGCAAAATGTTATATGCTTTACTAATTATCTCCTTTATAACAGCAGCTTCTGTTCTAGATTCTACTAAAAACTCTACTATGGCTGATCTTTCCCTTAAGATTTCCCTATTTCTTTCTCTTTGCCTATACTCTGATATCAATCCTTGATAGGGAAGACAATCTCTAGCCTGCAGTCCAAATAAATTCTTTCCATTCTATTACATTTCCATGTCTAATTATTTGTTCTCATTACCTTGGTTCCTTTGCCAGTTTTCTCCAATGAATTTCAGCCCCCCTTGCCTATTGTCTGCATTCCTAATTAGAGTCATCCCTATCAGCAGAATCCCCTTTCTCCAGTCCCATGTTGGTTTAGTTCTTAAAATACTTTCTGCTACTTTATGAATATAATATTCTGTATGGTTATTGTTATTCACCTTATGGATCTGCATCCAAAATCCCAGTCTCTCTTTGTTTCTTGAGCTTTCCCCCTGTTTTGTCATCATCCCTTTCCACTTTGATTTATTGCTTTCTGCTTGTGCTATCTACTGGAGCCTTAACTGTGTAGCTCTGAAGAATCAGTTTATTACATTTGACTCTTGCTGTCTTCCCCTCCCAGATATAATCCTTCAGCTCTTTATTAATTGCTACCCACAGCTTTTCCTCTGATTGATAAAAATATGCCTGAACTGTGTGTAAAACTAAAGGGACTAAAAAACATTTTAACTGTGTTTATCTTCCTATCCATATCCATAAAACAAAGTTACCAATTTCTCAGTTAATTTTGTTTCTGGAAAAGACCTGAAACTCTCAAAATGTTCCATAACACTAAAATGTCCTTTTTGGTTTTATCAGGTATAAAATAATATCATCTGCAATTAGACATCTTTTCTTGACTACCATGCTTCTCGTTCTTCTGAAAGTAAGGTTCATAGACAGACTTTGCCAGTGAAACCTTTTCCAATGTTCCAAAGGAAAATGTTTGAGAGAGAGAGAGAGAGAGATTGAGAGAGAAAGGACAGGAATTGAATAGAAGAATCAGCAGTACCTTGTACTTGAACCAGAGACTGGTGTTGGAAGATAGAGATGAACAGGAAGAAGGTAGCAACTCTGAAATTAGTGAACAAATGGAAGACTATAAAACATCTTATCAGATTTGTAAAATATGGTTTTACAGGAAAAAGTGGCTTTAAAACACTGGACTTTTGTTGACTTTTGTTACTTTTGTGGGTGGTGTGCAAAGCACATACCCCAATTTATATCATTAATGTTTAGAAGGACAGTAAAATGGGGAAACTGACTGTAAAACTATTTTTGCTCTTATTAGTATTTGTATAAAACATTTCATGATACAAACTGTATGTTACATACAATACAATGTGTTTTGTATAATGTGTAGTCAGGGGTGTTTTAAATGTGGGGTGGGTCATTTCAGTGATTGCTGTGTATGTTAAATGTATCTAATAAGTACTTTTTTAGTTATAAGGAATATAGTTTTTACAGTATAAAAAGAGAAAAAAAAGGCTAGACAAAATTTAATGTCATATGCTATGATCTTTCGCTGCTGGGGTGGGGGGGTCTAGAAGTGCACTGATTATATTATATGTAGAATTAGAATATTTTCTTTTTTTAATTTACAAGGGTGAACATCTAGATTACTACCTCTGACCATATCTCTCAACTGTACTGAATTCTTAGGTATTTACCAGTTTTGAGGGCAAAATAATGGGACGCCATGAATTACTGAGTGCCCCCTTCAATTTCCATTTTTTTTCAAATTTCTTTTATTAGTTGCCATTGTTGCTGATGTCATCACATGCAAGGGCATGCACAATGATCATGAGGCAGACTGCCAGCCTGTCTGTATTCACCCATTAAGTACGTTCGTATGTTGAACGTTCATGCTGTGGATTTAGAATAGTGCAGATGGACAGGCAGCAGCACACAATGAGTGGAGGAGCTTTTAGTTTTAATATTTAAGTTAACTTCTGCATTCTGCCAGCCAAGCCAAGCCCCAAAAGAAGCAAATATTACTTTCTGCAGTGCAGTGCAGCAGAGCAGAGTCTGGGGCAGTCTGTCTAGTGTATGCACCCCCAGGAATCCCAGACCAGGATCAGAACAGGTAAAAGAATAATTAAAAAAAAAAACAAAAAAAAAAAAAGAAGTATATACTAGATTCAGCTCAACAATGTTTGTAATATTGATCTTTATCAGATACTTTCTTCTTTGGTCTTCTGTAGTAATAACTGTAAAGCAAAATACTAATTGACATTTATAGAGAACACTACTTCTAACTTCACTCTGTGCTATTAAGACAAGAAAAGCTCCCTAGGGACTGTACGCAAGGAGAAAGTTGACAGAAAGAATTTGCCCAACATTTGTCATCCGACTGAACCTCTCTGGAGGGTACGCTATTGGTGCATTCCCTAATTGGCTATACTATTGCACAGGCCTTAATTTTCATTGGTCTACATCACTCTTAAAATGCAGTTCAATTGGCTCTTGTTTGATATGAAGGTTGGGAATGAAAGCTCTGCACTATTTAATAATAAAATAGTTTTCTTTTAGTCAAAAGTCCCAGTGTCCACTCCAGTTGTTTTGCTATAGTTTTCTTTTTGTGGTTTCTTGTTTGATATGAATCAATCAGTGACAACCACAGACTGTTTTCATGTTTTACAAAACAAAACGGAGAAAGGAATCCTGTATTCATGTAATGAGGGGAAGCATTATAACATCACATATTTACATGACAGATTGTATGTGAGGTGATAATTTGGAAAAAGACACTCAACTTGTTCTAGGAATAGGTTTATTATTCGGTTTGGTCTTTAATGTTTTGTCTTGTTCTTCTGGGGTTAGTATGACATTTGCTAAAAGTAAATTTTAGCAGTGAAGAGAAAGGTTTTATTTTTACATTAAAAAATGTCACTGCTTAATTACACATGGTATAAAATTATTGCATTAAATGTGTTTTGCTGCCAATAGCTATAAGAAGCATAACACCCTAGGCATTGACACCTTTCTGTTGAAAAGTTCTTTGCTGGAATTGTTGATGTAAATTGTATTTCTTTGATCTAAGATTCACTGTGTTATCAGTAATAGAGACCTAGCCATTACTGCTTGCATTATGTGGACCCCGGATTAAGTGTGTAAATTACATTTTTTGAACATTGTAAATAAGCTGCTAAAATATATTATATACATGTCTTATTGCAGCTCTCAGAATGTTAACGACCATATGGTGTAGTAAGTGTGGTATAAGCAAAATGTGGCTGGAGTGTTGTTGCTATATCACAGTATCTTCCTAATATTATGCAAAGTCTATTTTGTGTATAAGAAGTTTATAATGAATTATAATATAACTTATTCGATGATACTTCGCCTAATCTCAAGGGTAACAAAACAATTGAAAACGGGTATGGCACTTACATCTTGAAAAATACTGGTTTTAGCCATACCTCTCAACTTCCTAACACAAGAAATCTGGATAAAGCCTTAAATAATGGGGGGGGGGGTCAAAGACCCAAAAATAGGGACAGATTTCAAATATTGTTCTTATCAATTTAGAGTGCTGTTAGAACAACATATTATAGGCAGTTAATTTTATTTTATAAAAGAAAATTGCCTTTTAGTTTGATACAAACTCAAATGTTAATATAAATAAAATATTATTGTTCTGGTTATATTTTGCATTTAATATTTTGTCTGTTCTTCAATGTGTGTTTGAATGTTGGTATCCCACAATTCCATTGGTGTGGGTGGGATTATATATTTTATATGCAATTTTTATGTTAAACAGCATCCAGATTTTTGCCCAGTTGTACTTTTCGGGGTCTTTGTCCAGATTTTTGATGTTTCCAGGTTGAGAGGTATGTCTCTGACTTAAGCTGTAAAGAGGGGTTTTTGTAAGTATGTAGGCTTTAAAAATAAGACAAATTAATGAAAGCCATGAAAATACTAAATTTCTTACAACTGCAAAGATTTTAGCTAGTTTGTTTTCCAGTGGCTAACATTCAGTGGAATCAAGATGTCTGTAGCTGAGGGCTGCTTGCATTCTTTTCTTTATGAAATTTACAAAGACTCATTACTGAGTACATTTCCATGGAGACAAGCTATCTGCAGATGCAAGCAGTTAATATTAAGAATTCTGAGTGTTCTTTGCTGAGGGAAATGTAAAATTTAAATGTACAATGGCAAGCAGTTCAGTGAAAAAATTAAGTTTGTAATTATGGCACCAGTTGTTTGTCTGTGCAAGCCCTTTCTGGAGAACATTTCATCACTCACCTACACAAATATTCTCCAGGAAGGGCTGACACAATTAGTGCCAGAGCCAAGAAATGCATACTAGTATTCTTCAGGAAGTCATTCACCCCTGGTAACTATCATACTGACAACACACCTCTAAGAGTTGACATACTAGTTAGGGATTGGGAACACACACAGACAATAATCTCGTCTTTGACCATCACGCATCTACAGTAGTGAGAAAATCATCTCGTGCTCTGCAACTTATGTCATCCTTGCCCAGAGAAGTTATTGTTCCACTATATTTGTCATTCATTAGACCTATCATTGAGTACAGTGCCTCTTTTGGTATGTACCTAACCAGGCAAATCCAACAATTGGAATGTCCACAGAGGTTCCTCAATAAAAGAATAAGAGTGTAGTAACATGTCCTATGCAGACTGCCTCAAGTCCTTATCCCAGTATTCTGTCTTCTACAGGCTCTTGGGGAGAGAGCTATGCCTGGCATAAAAGGCATTGTGAGACCCCACTCTGATGGACTTCCTGCATATCTGCAAAACAAACAGCAGCAGAATTACCCATTCTAAAGTCTTAAACCTTGCCTGTGATAAAAATAGGACCTGCTGGAGAGACAAGTATGTATCCCAGAGACTACCCCTTCTCTGGAACAGGCTCCCCATCCATGTGAAACAGAGTTCCTCCCTAATCCAATTCAAGTGTAACCTGGACAACTGGATGGGGAACAGGAAATTCATCCCTGGTTTGGCACCTATGTCTCCAATGAACACAGGCAGTCTGTAAATTGTTCATTACCCAGGCCCTTGCTTGCATATGTTTCACCTTCCAAGCCCCTGATAACACTTATCAAGGGTACCAGAACTTGTCAGAGACATAGGATGCATGGCTAGGCTTAAAAGACTCTTGTGGTCATTAGCCTGGTAAACACATGAACCTATGGGAAGCGAATAAAAGATCACAACCTCCCTAGCAGCCTTAATACTTAAATTCAGTTAAAAGAATAGTGCACAATTTAGTTTTATTTAAAGATACCCAGTGCACTTTTCCTTAGGGCTAAAAGGAAATATGTTCTGAAAGCATACAATCTGTTTTTCATATCTGTGAGGGGAAGAAAAATAAGCAAAGTACAGACAGCAATCAGTGTAAGTGAGAGCACAGGCTGTAGCATGCACTTTAGCATGGGTAAACTTATTTTTAGTTTAGATGATGCCTGAAGGAGCAGCCATCAATTTGGGTTAATTGTTCCCTTCTGGAGGGTTAAACTTTATATTTTGAAGATGTACATAGTTTTGTGTGTTTGTTCAAAGTTAATAGGTAGAAGTGGTGTTTTGTATTTAGTTTTTTGTTTGAGGGTTTTTATTAAACACAAAATCTTGAAAAGATGTAGGCTCAAATGAAGATGAGAAGAAACTGCACCAATGGTCAGCCTGTCAAGCACTAGTATATGCATGCAACACAAAACCTGGAAATAAACATTCATATAAAAACTGTCATGTATAACAGGTGGGAACAATAGCTTTTTATTATGATAGCTATGCTGTTCATATTATCCTGGAGCATGAGTGGCCTTATGGGTACAGATAAAAAGAAAAGAGTATTGAATTATATTAAGAAATGCAGAGTACAAATAGCTATGATGCAAGAGATATATGTAGAAAGAAATAAGCATGTGAATTCAGCAAAGACAGGATTTCAGAATGGATGTTCAGCAGAATATAAGGGACAGAGGAAAAGGGGAGTAATTATACTAATTGATAGAGTGGGTCCAATAGTGATTGTCAGAGGAAGGAAAAATTGTTGATTTACGGTAGTAAGGGGGTTATTAGTAAGGGAGGAGGACTGCAATGGCATATGTTTATATTCCACCAAAAATGCTATAATGGAGCTTAAGAAAAGTTTAGGAAAACTAATCAGCTTTCAGTAGCAAATATTATTTAAAAGTTAGGACTGAATTTGACTTGCAATAGTGTTTATGTATCAGGTGATCTAGAAGGAACAATATAACAAAAGAGGATATATTTCTGAAGAAATTTATAACAATACTTGTTATGAAAGATATGAATTCACTATAAGGTCCTCAGACAGAATTTACATATTATTTCCCAGTGTACAATAACTGGGCTAGACTAGATAGAATTTATATTTCACAGGAACATGTGTATTTAATTGAAAGCTTAGATATTCATATAATAACTATTTCTGATTATGAACCAAAAGAACTAAAATAAGAATTCAGGGTAATGAAGTCAAAATAAGATGCTAGTGCTTTCCTATCTTCCTGTTAAAAAGAGAGGAATTTAAGGAATGGATAGTGGAAATTATTTGACAGTTCTTAGAGAAGATAGAAATATCTTCAGAAGTTATATCTAGTGACTGGGATAAAATTAAAATGGAGTTTAAAGATATGATTAAAACAAAACAGAAAGAGATATGTTTAAGAAGTAATAGAAATTACGTTGAGGGGCTGACAAAGGTTGCTGATTAAGGGGAATCTCACAGAACAAGAGGAGAACCAAATGCAGTGTGATAAAGAGAAAATAAGGGAGTATCTGCATAATATGCATGAGCGTAGACAACATTGCAGTTAAGTAACACTTTTTTGATAACTCCAAAGCACAAAATCTTTTACCACAACAACATAGGTGACAGAACATTGAAAGGGTTGTTGCCAGACTTAGGGATCCTTTAACAAGAAAAATAATTAGAGATCATCTAGAGGTTTTATAGATATTCTGTAAATTTTAAGAAAATTTGTATAAAGCAGGGAAGTATCTGAATAATATGCATGAGTTTAGGAAGATTGCTGTTAAGCAACTATTTCTGATAACTCCAGAGCAGAAAAAAATGTTGGCACATCGACTTAGGCAAAGGAAAGTAGAAAAGGTTGTTGCCTAAGTTAGGGAGCCTGTAACAAGAAAAAATGACCAGAGATCTTGTAGAGGTACTAGAGATATTTCCGAAATGTTATAAAAATTTGTTTAAAGCAGCAAAATGTGGAAATAAAGAAAGAAAAGAAATGGAAATATTTATGGAAAACTTAATTATGCCAAGGTTGTAAGTAGATGAGGCTCAACATCTAACAAGATAGGAGAAAATGAGATAAAAATGGTGATGTATAAACAATCTTTTGGAAAGCCTCTAGGAACAGATGGTATTCCTGTGGAAGCTTGGATATTAGGAGGGAAGAAGGTGATAATGATCTGGAAGATTTTACTTAACTGTATTTTAAGAGGAGGTGAAGGTAACATCTTGAAAGAAAGCTGTGATTGCTCCATTACCTAAAGACTATAAAGACCCATCAGACCCAGCTCCATATTTTATTTATATATATATATATATATATATATATATATATATATATATATATATATATATATATATATATATTGACCCATTTCAATTTTAAACCATGATTATAAGGTGTTTAGGTCTATACTAGCTAAAACAATGGCAAATGTATTGTCAAAATTGATAGATAAAGATAACTGTAGTTTTGTGGATGGGAAGCAAACATTTAAAACCATTAATAGAGCAATGATGATCTAGCGGGAAGCAGAATTTAAGAAAATACCGCTGTTGTTAGTTGGACTTGATGCAGAGAAAACATTCAATAGAGTAAGTTGGGGATTTTATGAGAAGGGCAATGGAAAAAATTATATTCCCTGATAAATTAATAAGGTTAATTAGGAGGATATATGAAGGATGAGTGGCAAGAATTAAAGTGAGGGGGGTCATCTCTGATAAGTTGTGTTTAAACACAGGCAGGAGAGTCTGTTTCCCTTTTGTTATTTGCATTAAATTTAGAACCAATGACAAAAAAGAAGGGACTCAGAAAAGCAAAGATATAATTGGTATGTTAATCAAAAAAATTGGCTTTATTTACAAATGATATTACTTTGTACCTGATAACTCCAGAAAAAAGATATCTCAGTGTTTTAAAACATCTTGAGGTAGTTTCATCTTTTCAGGCTATAAAATTAATGAAGATAAAACAAAAGCTGTAGATTTTGTACCGACACATGAAGTGATGCAGCAATACCCATATTTATGGGGACACGATATGATGAAGTATTTTGAAGTACAGACTAAAAAGGCTTGTCATTACAGATAAGGATATGTGGGAAGAAAGTAAACAAAAGATAATGCAAGAATAGAGAAACTAGAAGTTCTCTTAATGGACATTGACAGTAAGATACAATCAGTGAAAATGTTTTTAGTCCCTTTAGTGTCATATAGGAGGTCAGGCATACTTTTATTAATGAAAGGAGAAGTTGTGGACAATAATTAATAAAGAGTTTGCTAAAAAATAGGAATTTAAGGAATGGGTATTAGAAATTATCTGGCAATTGTTATAGTTAGTGAGTGGAATAAAATGAAAGTAGAGTTTAAAGATAAGGTATAAATAAAAGAAAAATAGATCTGGTTATGAAGTAAGAAACATTTAGAGAGGCTGACAAACGTCTAAATCTTAAAGAACATAAGAGGCACACCTGCAGAGTGCTAAAAAGAAAATAAGGGATTTCCTGGAGAACATGCATGAGTTTAGAAAGATTTCTGTTAAGCAACTGTTTTTTGACAATAACTCCGGGGCACAAAAATGTTTGGAACAATGCTGAAGGCAACTGATAGCAGAAAGGGTTCCTGCCAAATTTAGGGAGCCTGTAACCAAAAAAAAAAAAAAAGAGTTCCTGTACAGGCATTAGACATTTTATGAAAATTTGTATAAGGCAGAGAAGTGAGGAAATCAAGAAAAAGCACAAATGGAAATATTTATGGAAGACTTAAATATGCCAAGGTTATATATAGATGAGGCTCAACATCTAACAGTTAAGATAGAAGGAGATAAGATAAAAATCATGAAGTATAACCAATCTTCAGGAAGTGTTTACAAATGTATTTTTATACCCAAGAGCACTTTAAATTTTTTTTCCTGTTGGAGGCATGATGGGGAAGAAAGAGGTAAGTGGGAACATATGTTTTGGGAGTATAATGAGCTGGCAGATTTTAATTCTCTTTAGAGTATTTTGTCAGAAATATTGGGTGAGCAAATGTCTGTAACTATGGAAATTATTATTTTGAGCTAGGACACAGGATATAAATTGCCAAGACATAGTAAGGTCTTATTACATTTAATTCTGTTGGCTGCCAAAAAGGAATTATTAGAAAATGGAAATCAAAGTCTAAATCAACTTTTTTTGAAGTATTGAATATTATGAAAGAGATAAAAGAACTGGAAGAGGGATTGTTAGAAAAGGATTTAAAAAGATAGGTGATCACAATGGTCCACGGCTGGAATAACTAGCAAAAATAACTTTAATAAACACAAAATAACTAACTGAGAATGGTAAGCACTTTCACAGTCATAAGACTGCTTCTTCAGAGCTAATAATAGTCAGCCATTCCACTTAATTTAAAATAAAAAAAACAACCAATCAGGAAAAACATTCAGTAAAACTGGCTCCATTACGAAAACTTGTATGAATAAAAGGATACATTTAAATGTAAGAAAAATTATAAACTGTAACATTCTAAATCTAGATGTAAAAATGCTAAATATATAAAAAATATATATAGAAAAGAAAAAAATGTGGGGAAGATGAACAAGGAGTCTATATCCAAGCTGAATGATACTGAGCCCCCAAGTCTATAGTTATTTGACTGCCAAGCAGGAAGCCACAGAGAAAGATTCCTTGGGATCCATATGCTTCTTTTTGACATCATCTTGCCATCTATTTTAAAACTGTTTGGCAGGTTTTTGCTAGCTTGACTTGAAAAGTTTGGGAAAATATGACCCTGTATTAGAAGGAAAGTTTTTCTTGTATTTTGGAATGGAGATGATAATATTTGCTTAGTCCCTTACATATTACTGCCTCTCTCTCCCTCTTCCAGTTTTTGGTGTAGAGGAATTGCTATAATAAAAGGTCCTTTTCCAGAGGGATATTTAATAATTGCTTTGACGTCCCCTGGAAATCTTTCAAGACATGTTGTCTCATGACTGTCCCAGTAGCATCTATGGCATCATAGGCATATTTAATCAAGTGACTATTAACCTGAGATGCTGGCTTTAACATTTCCATAACACTGGATTTACCCTCAGAATTTGGAAGGAAGGTTAAGGATTGTTGCATATTAACAAAAACATTCAAGATATACTTCAACATAGGAGTTTGGCAATTTGTAGTATTGAAGGCTAAGGTAAAGAAGTATATTCAATGTTTATATCTCACTATCCATATCCTCCCATTTCATTAGAGACAGGGTTAATGGAATAACAATTCTGGTACTTCTCCTTTCATCTAAAGAAATAATGACAGAGCCAGCAAAAAGGTTCTCATTAGGATACCTGGGACTCTATAGAACATGTCAGGCTTCTTGGAAGCAGGAGGCTAGGAATCTGATGACAAAGATAAAGCAGACAAAGCATCCTCCAAGGTTCCCAAAACTGCAAGGGTAGCCACGGGTTTAGGGGAGTGCATATAGAGAAATTCCCAATACCTCTTTTGGAAATCAGACACCTCTTTGTCCCCGTTTGGAAAAGTCTTTCATTTTTGAAATGGTATTACCAAATGAAAGTTTCTCATTGTGGATTCTGAAAAAAGGACATCTTCTGATCTGATTCATAACCTGCAAGGGAAGAAGTCTGGGAAGAATATTCCTGTCCTTCATGAACCGATTCAGACAAGACTTCTTCTTTTCTAAATCTTTATTAAATATATTTTTAAGAAATGACATAGGTACATACAGTGCATATAAAAAGTGTACACACCCCTGTTAAAATGCCAGGTTTTTGTAATATAAAAAAATGAGACCACAATAAATCATTTCAAAACTTTTCCCACCTTTAATGTGACCTATAACCTGAAAATTCAATTGAAAAATAAACAAATCTGTTAGGGGAAAAATATAAAGAATAATAATCTCCATTTTGCACACGTCTATTTGACATACTTGATTTGGTCCAATTGACTATACAACAAAATGATGTTGTTGTCACCACTGTCTCTGGAGGTGACAGTTCAAATTCAGCTAATATTGTATATATCTGGTCAGTTTTTACTGTTGAAGAAATGGATAGCTCTAGTTCTTTCCTACACCCTTCCTGCACATTCCTGCCCTCCTTTCACTTTGTTTTCCCTGCTTACTCCCCATTTTACCACTTTCCTATGTTCCCCCTTTCTTTTCTTTAAAGAAGCATTGTGCGATGTTGCGCAATGTGCACCATCGGTAAGCAACAATAAAAGGCAGTAGTATCAGTAAATGTATGTAAAATTAGTATACACACCTGTAAAATTCATGCCTACACCCCATTTCGAACCCAGCACCATCTCCCTTCGACAACAATGCATTAACCACATAATACTAATAATAATAATGCACTACCACATAATACTAACTTCTTGTAGCAACAACTGCTAATGACTGTTATGTACCTCAAAAACAGATTGTATCAATTGTTCACTGATGAATCTCAACTACATTTGTAACCATGTTTAGTATATGTCACCATATTTTAAAATTGTACTATGTTCTACAGCTGTTTTACATCTATGTTTTATTCTTGTCTTGAATCCTTAGCTGGACTAATGTCTATATTTAAATGCTATGTTTTTTAACTGTATAATGCAAGTAGCACTTAATGTGGAGCTTTTCTCCCCGGGCCTCCACTGAAAATGGACCTGTGTCCAGTTGGACTCTCCCGGTCAACAAATGTAAATAAATAAATAAAAATAATAAATAAATAAATAACCCATCTGGACACACAGTCAGTTCCTTACCAGGTGTATTTTATACATTCAGTATTAACTGTCACATGGTAGGGTCATTATTTACCCTTTGCACTCCCCAGTGTTTGTTCCTTACATCACCAATGTCATATTTTCAACATTAACTGTGTCTGAAGCATCATTGTATGATAGACATTAAAGTTTTACAAAGCCTTAGTGTGCCATCCCCATTTATGTTTATAAAGCACGTGTGCACCAAAATGCACATCACTCAGCCTCGCTAAGCAAGGCAAATAAAAATGTTAATAAATAACAGAAATGAGAATAGTAGGGAATAGTATTAGCTATAGCTTTATTTGGAACCAGTTCTATAGCCAAAGAAAGGAACTTATTACCTGGAGTCAATTACAACCTAAAGCCTTTTCAGTTAAGTAGCAGGTGTATGCAGCAGTAGTGAAGTCTGCATTTATCTACTCAGTGTGTAAAATACACCTGCTATTCAACTGACTCTGTACCAGTCTGTTAATGCACTGATCCAACCTTGTTTTGGTTAAGATAGTACTGGGTTCAAATGCAGGTGTATCTAACAGTATCACATACTTTTAACTGTAAATAAATGTTATAAATTGGGATACTCATGAATCTGTGTCATCATTTTTGTGGAACATTGTAGTGGTTTCAAATACAGGCCTGCATAGGACATTTTACTCATGCCCTGTATTCTTTTAGTACCAAAGAGGGCATTGTACTCAACGATAGGTCTGGTGAATGCCAAATACAATGGAACAATGACTTCCTTAGCCTTAGATGCTATACCATTGTTTATAAGTTGCGAAACATAGAATGATTTCCTCAGTGCTGTAGACGTGATGGCCAAAGGCTGGATTACTATCCATCTCTGCCCCTAAGTTCCTGACTACTGGGTCAACTCTAAGGGGTGTGTTGTCAAAATGATAGTTATCAAGGGTGGATGACATCCCAGAGGATACTATTATGCATTTTTGGACATTTAGTTTTAGTCCATGGCTCTGACACCAGTTGTTTGTCTGTGTCAGCCCCTTCTGAAGAATGGAGAACATTTTTGTCAGTGTGGGATTTAACGACAGCTCCTAATTTGCAGTCATCTGCATATTTAGTCAGCCAGAGACCACTGACATTAGGCTTGACTTCAGAGAAGTAAATGCCAAAAAGGAGTGGTCCAAGGACTGATCCCTGAGGGACTCCACTTGTGAATGTCCACTTTGTAGAGGTGGACTCCCCAATTCTAACTTCCTGGGTCCTGTCTGCAAGCTAGTTGGCTATCCACCGGGTGACATACAAATTTGTACCTAACCTCCAGAGTTTGTCACTCATCCATTGTTTTGGTTACCTTCTCAAAGAAGTCCACCAGGTTGAGTAGGCATGATCTGCCCATGATGAAACCAAACTGGGTTCGATCCAGTGTCTGGAGGTTTACTATATGTCTATTGATCATTTCCATGATAATTTTTTCCATGGCTTTACATATAAGACTAGTGAGACTTGTGGGTCTGTAGTTTCCAGGGTCATTAGATGGCCCACCTTTGTGCAGAGGAATGACTGTTGCTGTTTTCCATTCATGAGGCACAAAGCCTGTTTGGAGGCTACAGTGAAATAGTAATTCCAGTGGCCCTGATAGGTCATGTTTCATGCTGTTTAGAAGACATCATGGGATATTGCCTGGGCACACTGATGCAGTGTTCTTGGTCTTAGAGATAGCATTAAGGACCTGTTTCCTAGTGACAGTAGGGGGAAGTTATATTTGATGGCATTTCCTGAAGTTGGAGCTGAATTTATCAGACAGGAGGTTTGCTATATCTTCTGCCTCAGTATAAGTGGATCCATTTTCAATGAGCTCTGCACACAATTGTGTATTGCCTATGAGGTTTTGGACATAGCTAAAGAATGCTTTGTGGTTGTCCTTGGCCTGGGAGGCCAAACATACCTCAAATTTGCCTTTGGTAGACTTTATTAGTCCTCTGAGTTGTTTGTTTAGTTTGATGAGAGTGCTTTTATCCTGCTTAGTGCTGCACCTCCTAATTTTTGCCATGATTTTCTTCCTGCTGTTATACAGCCTATTGATTTTATGATTCCACTAGGGTGGGTCATTTTTTTGAGTTATTTCTGTACTTTTTCCTGGTGGGTACAGCTGCCTTTATGCAGCTATTTGCATGCTTGTACAGGGTTGCTGTGAACAGTTCTGCATAGGCAGCAGTATTCTCAGAGTTTATGGGGGCTTGAAATTTTGCCAGGATATCACTTAATAGCAGAAGGTTAGCCTTAGAGTAGTTCCTAAGTATTCCAGGTTTAGCTGGGTGTCCATATTTTATTTTTACTTCAAAGGAGACCATTTTGTGGTCTGACCTTACCAGGGAAGACATTACAGTAGGGGGTGTACAGCACTCTCCCATATTAGTGAGGATGAGATTCAGTATGGTTGCACCCCTAGTTGGTGCATTGACTACTGGTCCAGGGAGTTTGTGTTTGCAAAATACTGGAAAAGCTCACCCACTCTCTGCCACAACTTGCTGTGAGGGAAAGGTTAGTTTGCTTTTGATTTCTTTTATCTTGTATTACTTTACTGCCTTTTTCTGGTTTGTATACTGTGATTTGTTTTCTTTACACTGTGTTTTACTTGTATTCTGCTTTTAACTGCATATTAAAACTTGCAAAGCGACCACAGCTGTGTGTCTTGTGAGTCAGACAGAAATTAGAACAGGTCAATTAAGGAGTCACACAGAAGCTAGAACAGGTGAGTTAAGGTTAATTATCTGTGAATTGAGGGGGTGGAGCTAGGAACTAAACCTTCTATTTAAATGAAAAAATAAAACATTTCAAAGTTTTACTGAAAGAGCTCATCCAGACTCTGACACAGCTTGCTGTGAGGTTGTTTCAGTATTAGTAAATTTTGAAACCAATATAATTTTCTTTGTAAGTTTATTGCAACATACTCTAATTGACTATTAGCCATGTCATCGTCCAAAAAACAAAAGATTTTAGGTGAAAAGCACATTTTCCAAGAAAAGTGGGAAAAATTATATTTTTTCACTGAGATGAATAATCATATCAAATGCCTTATCTGCTATCAATCTGTTTCGGTTCCAAAGGAATACAATGTACGAAGACATTATGAAATGATGCATGGTAACAAATATGATGTGATAACAGGAAAAAAATGAGGGATGAGAAAGTTCATCGACTAAAATCAGTTTTTGCCAAGCAGCAAAACATCTTCAAAAATCTTAACTAAACGAGTGAAGATTCAGTACAAGCAAGCTTTGTTATAAGTGAAATGATCACAAAATCATCTCATCCATTCATTGAAGGCCAGTTCATTAAAGACTGCTTCATAAAAGTAAGTGAAATTCTTTGTACAGACAAGAAGAAAAGTGTTTGAAGGTGTACGTTTTTCGGTAAATACAGTGCGCAGCAGAATTACTGAATTGGCCAGTAATGTGCACAAGCAGCTACTTGCAGCTGTAAAGAGTTTCAAGCTTTTTCAGTTGCCCTTGACAAGAGCACTGACATTGATAACAGCATACTGTGCTGTGTTCATTCGAGGTGTGGACAGCAACTTGAATGTTATGGAAGAATTACTAGACATGCTGCCATTGAAAGGCACAGCCACGGAATGTGACATTTTTGGCAAACCTGAAAAATGTATAGAAAAGTTGGAAATGCCGTGGGACAATGTTGTTTTGTTAGCGACTGATGGAGCACCCTCAATGTGTTCTGAAAATGTTGGTGTCACTGGGTTACTGAAAGTAAAGCTCCACACTGTTGGTGTTGCTGATGGCCTTCATTGCAATTCATTGCATTCTGCACCAGGAAGTACTGTGTGGAAAAAGTCTCCAAATGAAGGAAGTTTTTAAGATGATGAACTTTACATACCCTAGAGGTCTAAATCACTGGCAGTTTAGTGACTTTCTGTCAACCTTGATATCGAATAGGGAGAAGGCAGATGGCTAAGTAGGGGAAGTGTGCTGAAAACTGCAACAGGAAATAGCAATCTTCATGGCAATGAAAGAAGATGAAATTCCTTCACCAGGTGATCCACTTTTCATATCTAACCTTGTTTTTCTGACAGATAATATACAACATCTGAATGAACTCAACATCAAGCTCCAGGGCAGGAAGCAGATGCAAATGCAGATGTGCGACAATGTCAAGGCTTTCAGATGTAATCTTTCCCTGCGGGTGAAACAGACGGTGGATGGTAACCTAGCTCATTTCTCAGCCTTACAGTCACTCCAAACAGTCAAAACACAGTTCTTGAAAGAATATTCAGACACAGTTAGCAAATTACAAGCAGAATTTGGCCAGCACTTTCAGGATTTCAGGGCACTAGACTGCCCATTTTCCATCTTTGCCACACCTTTTTCCCTAGGTGTTGACAATGCCTCTGAAGAATTCCAGATGGAGTTGTTGGAGCTTCAGTGCAATAGTGTTATGAAACAGAAGTACATAGATGTTGGTGTTTCAAATTTTTACAAGAACATGAGTTGAGATAAGTTTCTGAAGCTTTTCTCTATGGCTGCTTGAATCCTTGCAATGTTTGGCAGTACATATGTTTGTGAACAGTTTTTTCGGGTCTATATTATATCATTGAACGCTTAAAAAAGCGAACGCTGATTGATCGACCTAATTTAAGCGAAAGCTTACAATCTGGAACTGTCAGATCAGCGATTTTTTTTTCCCAGGGAAAAAAATCGCTGATCCAAAACACATACAAACAACACAAGCACACCAAACAAACAGAAATCCACACACATACACCTAAAAATCTGATACCTAACCCTACACTAAACTATGCACACACCACTTACCTTAACCCAAACCCTAACCCTAAGGTCCATCACTATCACACACTCACCTCACTCGCTCCCTAACCCTAACTCACTTAAATCTGCCCTAACCCTCATGTCCACTCAATCGCACACACACCTAACCCAAGCCCTAACCCTAACTCACCTAAATCACCCTAACACTCACATCCACCCAATCGCACACTTACCTGAATCCGACCGGTAACTTTCCACCATAATACTGAAAATACTGAAGCAACAGAAACGGACAACCAAATTCTTTCCCTAGGAAAAAATTCAAGTTTCTGCTGCTTCGATATTTTGCAGTTTCACGAAAATAAGTTCGATCAATTAGCGTTCGCTTTTTTAAGCGTTTGAGGATATAATATAGACCCGTTTTTTCATCTATGAAGCTCAACAAATCAGTTTTCTGGTCAAGGCTGACTGATGAACACTTGAGAGCTACCTTGCGATTGGCTGATTCAAGCGACATAAGCCTAATGTTGACATCCTGGTCTCCGCAAAACATTGTTAGCTAAGCAGTCAAAACTGAAGAAAGGCAAAAATGTTTCATGAATAAAAATAATTTGCATAGAGCTAAGTTGAAATCACTAGAATATTTGAATCTAATACAGTAGAATAGTGTTATGTCAGTCTATTGCTTCAAACAAAAAGCTTTGCAACTTAGTTTTTTAAAATTAATAAAAAGGGATAGTTTGTGGATGACTTGAACTTGTGGCCCACCAAAAAATCATTGGTGTTATTTGCAGCCCTCATGCTCATTTGAGTTTGAGACCCCTGAGCTAGACTGATGTTGAGAAGAGTTAGTACATTGTTCAACTTACTAAGACAACCATATTTCTTCACAGTATTTCTCTGCAGAGGAGTACTGCACTCCAGCAGGTATGTTCCCATTTTGTTACCTCCATGATGCATATGCTGGAATGTAAAGAATAAATGTGAAGCAATGGCTTTCATGCTTTAATCTGTATGCATTATTTAGAAGTGTAATGATGGCATGGCCTTAATTGTCAAGCTATTTCACAGGTACACAGCATTGAGAATACCTGAAAAGGGAATGCTGCGTTATAAAGATGTACACATGGTACATGATCAGGTCCTTTGATAGCACGTTTAGTATCTCACAGATGTTTTGTTAACACAATGGGTCTTTAGCCTGTCATTTTGTTTGGGGGAAACAAACATGAGTTACTGGTAGGGTACTCACTAGACTGCACTGTTATTTTGGGTGGGTGAGCATCTTATATTTACTGCTAAGGTACAAACAAGGATATGTTTCTCTTTTTAGTCTCCCTGTTTTGTAACCTCCATCTTGTTATTTCTAGAAATATCCAGACTCACGTTTATCCAGGGGGCCATAGTGACAGCTTTCCTTTACTGCTTTATCAGTAAACAGTTAATCTGTATTTATGTGATCCTCATATGTATTACCATTCTTTTGTCTTGTAGAACACAATATGTCTGCTCATCATAGGCCACCATTTACAGATGCAGAGCATAATCGGATAATTGATGCCTTAAGGCAACATGCTGCTGTCCAGGGGATGGGCCAATATGGCTGAGCATATAGCCCTCTGGGATGAATTAGTGGCCAACATTAACATCATTGGGTGACACAATTGCACATATGAGCAGATGCTGCACAGAACAACAGACATGGTAACTGCTGCACATAGGCGTGCAGCTGCAGTGGTATGCAGTCGTCAAGTCACAGGTGGAGGCCATGCTGCAGAACTCCCCTCTCACTGCCACTGAGGAATTCCTGGTGAACATTGCCACCCCAAGACAGCTCCCAGCAATCCATGGCACATTATGTTCTGAATATGGGTGCATCTCCTGCATCCTAGAAGGAGCTTCCAGGTATGTTTCCTCAGATGATAATTAGAATATTGTGGCATAGTGCACTAACTTCAATAATGTATATGTGTATGTGTGTGTCAGTTGTTTGTTGGGTGGGTGGATTTAGGATTGTTACAGTCAGAAGCTTAATTTGAAGTTATCAGCCACTTTCCTGTTGACTTTGGAATTACTGCAGATACAGAACTGTAAATGTATTACCCCTGTTTTACTGTTAAATGTGATGCTGTTGCCATTACCTCTTGCTTTACTTATTTCAGGATTGTCAGGAATACAGAGATGCAGGCCTCCTGCAGATGGTAAGCCTAATACATTCATGCCAGTACTGTAGATAAATTTCAAGATATCTTACAACGTGCCCTCTCAGGCTTGTTGTATGTATTGCTGTACTGTCTGTAATAGTGACAACAGTGTACTTTTTTAGCATATATTGTAGCATAGCAGTGCAGGCATTAGTGTATTCCTGTATTTCTCCCTTTTTATCACAGGTGAGCATGACAGTGGGAGTGAGGACACTCTAACACCTGATGCCAGTTTCTCTACAGACACTGATGGCGATGGTGGCCAAACTGAGCCTCAGTTGGGGGGGTACAGAGGTTGACATCCAGTGACTCTCCCTCCATTTTCCACTGACACAGCCAGTAGGCCTACTCCTACCCAGTCCACTGAGGCCAGACATATGGGACAGGTTGAGGATGGAGACATTGATCAGGGGAGTATAGCTATGGTGGTTTCAGTGTCTGTTGAATCTGTCCATAGCTAAAGTGTTGGCAAAGTGTCATGCAGGAGGGTTGATAGGGGTGCCCGGAGGAGGTCTTGCGTCCCTCCTCTACCTGGTGCAGGTGTTTCTTTCCATGTCACTCAATAAATGTTTAGGACCATCATGGAGGCACAGGCACATTCTAAAAGGTGCTCCAGACAAATGGTCAGGGTTCTAGATGTGGCACAGCCTGACATCCAAGACTGCCTCCACCGTGTAGCCAATTCAATGGGTCAATTGAATGACACAGTGGAACATGGAGTGTCTGTGATGGAACAAGTGTTTATATCATGGACCATGCAGTGTCTGTGATGACATGTATGCTGGTAGGGGGACACCATTCATGTGTGTGTATAGGTCAGCCACACCATATGCTATTAGCCAATGTCACTGTGCTTTATCACACTCCCATAGTGGCAGTACTCCTCCTACACCATCAGGGAGGGTGCTGTCCACACCCAGACATGGCAGGCCATGGGGACATGACCCTGGGTATTCTTGTGAAGGGAGCATGTCCAGCAGACAACAGTCATAGTCAGGTAGTAGCACTATGTCTGACCTTGGGCGTGGAGGTGCCAGCGCATCTCCTGGCAAAGCAAGGTCTTGTGGTTGGGGTGACAATGATGAACTGACAACTCTACTATGCACAGCTCACAGCTGTCCAACATACCAAGATGTAGAGCTAGAACTGAACTTGGCTATGTTCATACATACTGTCACACACCACTGTCACATGACACACACACACACACACACACACACACACACACACACACACACACACACACACACACCACACGTTACATGGTTCATCCTGCCTGCTTCCCCATTCTTACACATGCGCACACACACTCAACAACCTTTATTGTCAGCCTAGGCCTCCTGCCTCCCTCCCCACCCCACAACACCCTGTATATGTAATGATAACTGTGCCATATACCTGATTTCTTCCTTTTGGATTCAGGGAAACTAAAGCTTTGTGTCTGATGTACAGGGTGCTTAGATACATTATTGTTTAGTATATCTACATTTGTGTTGTTTAAATGATAATTTACCTGTGAGTTATATTTGCCTTGCCAAGTTGTACAATGGATATCATCATCATTGCACTACTTTATAGTGTATTCTCTTGTAAGGATTGTGAAGTCAGCAACTGCAAGGTGTCTCATTACTTTTTAACTGTTCTCTTTAATGATTTCCCAGTAAGACAGTATGGTGCACATCATAGGTCAGGCCATCACATTCAGATGCATGCATTTCTTGACAGCACTATAGTGTAATCTCATCAGAAAAGTACAGTATCATGCTCATACCTCCCAACCATGCCAAATTACTCGGTATTTACCAAGTTTTGGGGTTCATATGAAGGGGTGCCATGATTCTCGAGTGGCACCCCTTCATTTCCAATTTTTTTCTTTTGTTTTTAAATTTTTGCGCTTTTAGAGTTGACATCATCACATGTGCGATGACGTCAGCTCCCTCGGGGCTACCAGCCTGTTGGAATTGAGCTCAAGGAGCTCATGCATTTCCAGCTGGCCTGGCTGCTCAAATGTGAGTGGGAATAGCAACAAACGGTTGCTGTATGCTGTTAGAGCACTAAGACTAATGAAAACTTCAAAACTAACTTTGCGGCGGAATAGAACAGCACGAATCGGACTATACAGCACAAATGCGAGCCAGTTGCTGTTACAGCACTATGACGAATGGAAACTAACTTTGCGGCATTACAACTCCAAGTAAGGAAGGAAACTAACTTTCAGAGAAGGGTGTGTGTGTGTGTGTGTATATGTTGGTCGTTTAACTGTGTGCATCTGAAGTTCATAAGTGCATTATTTTATATGCTGGCCATGTATGTGTTATTTTATCTGGCGTGTTTTTGGCGGATCTGCTGTGTTATTTTATTTTATATCTGGAATTTATCGGCTGGCCGTTTAACTGTGCGCATCTGTAGTTCATAAGTGCATTATTTTATCTGCTGGCCATTATCTGCTCTGTGTGTATATGTGTCTGTTGGCCGTTAACTGTGTTCATCTGAAGGCTTATTTTATTTTATATCTGGAATGTATCTGCTGGCCATTTAACTGTGTGCATCTGTAGTTCATAAGTGCATTATTTTATCTGCTGGCCGTTATCTGCTTTGTGTGTGTGTGTGTGTGTGTGTGTGTGTGTGTGTGTGTGTGTGTGTGTGTGTGTGTGTGTGTGTGTGTGTGTGTGTGTTGGCCGTTTAACTGTGTGCATCCATAGTTCGAAAGTGCATTATTTTATCTGGTTTATTTTTGAACAATCTGCTGTGTGTGTTATTTTATTTTATCTCTGGACTTTATCTGTTGGCCGGTTAACTGTGTTCATCTGTAGTTCATAAATGCATTATTATCTGCTGGCTGTTGTCTGCTCTCTGTGTGTTGGTTGTTTAACTGTGTACATTTGCAGTTTGTAAGTGCATTATTTTATCTGCTTGCCATGTGTGTGTTATTTTATCTGGCTTAATTTTGGCCGATCTGCTGTGTGTGTTATTTTATTTTATCTCTGGACTTTATCTGCTGGCCGTTTAACTGTGTGCATCTGTAGTTCGTAGTATTATAGCGCTATTACTATGAATTGCAGAAGCCCTTTATATACTTCATCACAGACTTTTCTTAACCTGGAATGCAAGGCTGGAAAAATAAATGTTTGCACAAAGGACATTCTTATTGTAATATAATCAGCCCTGTGGGCATTCTTTCTGTGCATGGAAAAGCACTTTTAAGTTAGGAACAAAACATGTTCCCTTTTAAAATGAATTTAAAGGTACAATGATAGGAAATAAAAATCGCATAGCATGACTTAGCGGTTTATGCAGGTTGGCAGAATAATATTCCTCATAAACATTTTCCACTTTAGGAAGGACAAATTCTAATATGAAGATGCTATGCATTGCATTTTTAAGCAGTCTTTTTAAGCTCTTTAAGGCAGACAGGAGTCTGGCTTATCCTGGAAATTGTTAGCTGTAGGAGTGTAGGTAATGACCCTAGCTGCAGTAAATCAGAGAGAAACATGGTCATATTGAGAGCTGTATTAGAGGCACAGATAGAATGGGGTATAAGTGGTAATAAGTGGTAATATTAAGACACCTGGAACCTGGGTTGTATGCTGTACAAGCTGAGATTTCTTTCCAGCCTGTTAGAAGATCATGAAACAGACACATTATATTGTAACTTTTGAGCCTCTTAATAATAAAAAAAAATGATTCTTCCCGCTACAACATAAAGTGCAATTTACCTCACTGAAATTGTTGTGACTCAAGTCTGCAGTTTGATTAAGTAATTTCGGTAATGTTAAAGAAACCTCAGGAATCTGTTTATTGCAGACAATAAAGAACAGTAAAGTAAATGTTGTAGTGGAAGAAGTAAAGGAAATGATGAAAATGAAGGCCCTGTACGTTTGAAAGTAAATGTTTTTGTATGGTTATTCTGTCATAGGATGTTGTGAGAGACAGCTGAAACATTAAACACTCTGGTTAAATATGGATTACTGCAGTTACTGTAATCCGCATTAAGAAATAAATTGGGTCACGTGGCACACTAAAGGGCAGTGATGCTCCAGTTTTACTTAAAAGGAGATGAACCTTGCTACTGCTTTACTGAAGCGTTAGTACAAATCAGAAGCCCTGCAATAATATTTAGGTTAGTTTATTTTTCTGTGAAAAGGTACTGATTTGTGGGGTATTGTGATGGTATGTTAAAAGTAAAAAAGGATATTTCCTGCAAGGTAAGGGGTGGCTTATACAAAAAAGTGAAGCATTCTTTATACTTCCTTTCATGGAAATTTAAAAAGTTAACCATCAGTACTAGAAATTCAGCTTTGATCTCAGAACCTAGCTGAAGTGACTATTTTATTATTTAACAGTGTACTGGAGATGCTGCCTTCCAAGTAATGCTGTTCCCTGCCACTGATTGCCAACCACTTCTCCTAGATATTTTATATCAGCTGCATCTTTTTAGCAACTGCTCTTTCACCCTATCTTGGCATTTGCCCAGTCTTTTGTTCTGAGGACTCGCCCTCGGATGATTGCATATTTTGACCAGGTTAGGAATAGAACTCTTCATTATGCAGTTGAGCTTTGCTTATGTGAGCAGTGAACACCATTTTAATTTTGGTTGTAGTTCTGGCAGGCCACACAGTTTACCTCATATTTTCCATATGCTGTTTCCATTTGAGATTATTTCTTCCGTGTTTGATATTAACACTTGTCATGGATGCCTGTACGTTAGGTAATGCAGTCAGCAAACACACAGGCATGTGCATTTAAGTATCCCAAATTCTATCACTCTTTACTGTCTTAGCTGTTGGTGCCAACAAAATTAGTAGTGTTAATTCTTCCTTCCCTGAAAAGGGTTAATCTGATATGTTCTTTCATCCTGTCTTTTCAGTTTCTATCCAAATTATAGCACAATCAGAAATGTTATCAAAAATCAGTGTTCCTTGCCATTGATTTAAGTGAAAACAGTGAGCATTAGTAGATGAATGTCCTTTAATATCACATAAAAGGCAAAGTGCTTTTTCATTTATATTCTCACATGACTAAGGCATGGACCTGGCAATGACTGATGAACCTCAGTGACCATTACAAAACAGATTATAAAACAAACTGCTAGTAACTGAAACATAGCATACTCTTTGCTTTGCATTTATATGTATTTCCAACTTGTAAGTGTATGTGAAAATTGTATTTTAGTTTTGCACAAGTTCAAATATTAATATATATAAGACACTATTGTTCTGCTTATTTTGTGTTTCATGATCATATTTTGGTTGTCTGTTCTTCAGTTTGCACTTTGAAGTTGATCTCCCACAATTCCATTAGAGTGAGCATGGTTACATAATTGTGTTTGCAAATTTTATGTTAATCAGAGTACAGATTTGTACCTATTTTTCATGGGCCTTGTCCAGATTTTTGATGTTTCCAGGTTAAGAGGTATGATCATGCTCTCTGTTGCATGTAGTTCACCAGAAACATCCATCTGCAAGACAACTTAGAGGTCTTTCTCATCAAGCTAACAGAGCCTAGAAACCATGCCATGATGTATGTGTACAGAGTAAAACACGTCATTTTAATCTGTCTTGTATTGCATGATGTGATGTCAGCCAGACATCTAGGCCACTGTCTAATCATGCCCTAGTGAGATACATGCATATATGGTACTCTGATACAGCCGTGACATCAGCATTGTCTGCTGAGCATATGGGAATAACAGTGTCCCACCTGCTGTTCTAAAATACTCTATGTAATATCAAATTACAGCTGACACACACCACAAATGACTGCAGTGAGAATAGAACCTCTGCCTAAGTACACAGACTACAGAACACTGAAAGTAACACACACTCCATGGCACAAGTCTGACTTGTATTTTGTCTGGCAACATTTTATAGCTGATGACATCAGCAGTGTCTGTTGAGAATATAACAGTGTTCCACCTGCTGGTGTAAAATGCGTTCTGTAATATCAAGTTACAGCTCACACACACACACACACACACACACACACACACACACACACACACACACACACACACACACTTGAATGCAGTGAGAATAGAACCCCTACCTAAATACACAGACTACAGAACACAGTACTTACGCATTCACCACAGAACAAGTTTGACTTGCACAGGAGTGCAGGTGGACTTACAGTAGATGACATCAGCAGTCCGCATGGGGGACAAGAGCTTGGGAGACCGGTATGGGATGACTGTATAGGGATGAGCAGCTATCAAAAAAATGGCCAGCCATACCATAGGAGAGGTAACTGTGGGATACCACTTATACTCTGCTGCCTAGAGTCACACACATCCAGCTGATTGTAGTGAGATTAGAACTTTAGCCTAAGTGCACAGACTATGGAACACAGTACTTAATAAATGTGCCATGGAACAAGTCTGACTTACACAGGAGTGCAGGTGGACTTGCAGTAGATGATATCAGCAGGTTGTGTGGGAGGCAACAGCTTGATAAGCCATTATGGAATGATTGTATAGGGATGAGCAGCTATCCAAAAATGGCAAACCATGCAACTGGCGACATAACTGCAAGATAGCACTTCTAGTCTGCTGACTAGTGAAAGAGACACACATGCACATGCACACACATACACACAGTCAACTGCTGTGAGAACTGTACCCCTACCTATTTAAATTGCACAGACTATGGAACATAGTACTTAACACATGAGCCGTAGAACACATCTGACTTGTACAGGAGTGCAGTGAACTTATAGTAGATGACATCAGCAGGCCCTGTGGGAGACAGCAGCTTGGGAGGCCTGCATAGGCAAATAGGCTATTAGCCTCATATGACGGTATGACCCTAACAGCACTAGGCTGCTTAGACGCCAGCTGTATAACAACACAAGTACCCTTACTGAGCATATGTCAAATGAAGCACAAAAGCGTTCTGTAGACCAATGAAAAAACAAGAAGATCAGAACACTTTGATCCTCAGTGTCATGAGACGCCAAACTCCAAAAAGTGAGCCACAGCAAAGATGAATAAAATCTCCTCAAGTGTTTGTAAAATTCACTGATTTATTATGACAAAAATCCAACTGGTTAAGTGCTTTCACTCGCATCAAAGCAAGCTTCATCAGAACAACATACAGAGAACTGTTGGTGTATAAATAACCAGCAGTACTCTGAGATGCTAGAAGAAGTGTCATTCATCACTACTTTATTCAGTGACAGAGGGTATGATGCAAATATGATGTCTAAAGTGAGTAAAGCAGTCATTAAGGAATGGGGAAGCAAATATATCCCTTTATTAGGCTACAATTACTATCATAAAGTCAACAATAGTAACAAACAGGACAATCTTACAGAAGTTGGTAGAACCCTTGGTAGAGCTTGTGTTCTGGAATTTGGTCCACATATTGGAAAAGTAAAGAAAATTATGGTCAATAACTGGAACATTATTTCAGTAGACCAGGATATTGCTAACATTTTGGAGACTCGACACTTGTTTGTCAATAAAATGGGATGTAATATTAAGAGCTACCTCGAGAGAGGATATTTGCTCAACGTTCCTAATATGTTTACCAAAAAATGTGGAAGTTGTAAGCAATGTCATGCCATTTTACAGGAAGACAGGATTACGTTAGAAAATGTGAACAGGACGAATATTAGATTTCAACAAGGTAACTGTAATACTAAAATGGTTATATATTTAGCCAAATGTATGGTCTGTCCAGGATTTTATATTGGAAAGACAGAAAGGAAATTTAATAAGCGTATTTACGCACATTTGTACAGCATTAGAACTAAGGATGATAAAAATGCTCTATACAGGCATATTAACAAGTGTGGGGATAGACATAATTTCAAATTTGCCATATTGGAAAGCATTCAAATGGACCCCAGGGGGGTGACTTTAAAGGTATGCTATCATACAAAGAAATTTGGTGGCAACTCTACACTGATGCCTCCACAACACCAGGCTTAAATGATGTTATAACTATCAAGCCTCTTCTGAACATGGCTTGACTTTTTAACTAGCTTGACTAGTATTCATTTGATGTGTTTCATTTTATGTTACAATTTAGTTACTTTATTGAGCATTTTGCACAGCAAAGCACTTTGATGTTTTAAGTAATTTTATACAGTTATTTCATACAGTGAATTAGTATGTCACATATCTAGTGTCTATATGTATTTAATATGTTATGATTTTTAGATTTATTATGTATGCAATTTGGTTTATAAGGGCATTTTTAGCAAGTTTTTTTTTTTTTGGAAGGGTTAGGTGTATGTTCTTTTAAATGTAGCGCTTTTGGCGCCAATAAGGTTATTTATATGCCAACAGTTCTCTGTATGTTGTTCTGATGAAGTTTGTTTTGATGCGAGTGAAAGCACTTAACCAGTTGGATTTTTGTCACAATAAATCAGTGAATTTTACAAACACTTGAGGAGATTTTATTCATCTTTGCTGTGGCTCACTTTTTGGAGTATGGCGTCTCATGACACTGAGGACCAAAGTGTTCTGATCTTGTTGTTTTCACTGAGCATATGTGGGTGTTTGAATTTAGCAGAGCATGCTTGTGAGCACCACCAGCTGGCACTGTCCATGAGGGAGCACACAACATTATAAATTACACTTTGTCATATGGCTGATATATGTGTGGAAAAATATGAACTGAGAAGCCAGGGTTGTAATTCTTGTGGATGTGTGGCCAGTACATGGACTGAAATCAGACAGCATCATATATACATTTTCATGGCACATTGGGCCATACCTCTCAACCTGTTATAACAGGGAATATGGACAAAGTCATACATATTGGGTTGAAAAAGGACCAAACAAAGGGACAAGTTTTACATACTGCTCTTACAAACTTATACAGTTGACAGACTATCATGTTTTGCATTAATGTGAATTATCTAAAGGGTAGGAGATTTGAAATTCAAATGTCTGCCATTGTTTTCTGGCTTAAATAGTCACATATTTTCAAATTATTTGCCAGAAAACAAACTGTTTGTGAGGATCAGGACAAAACTGTGATGCCAAAATCAGAACATTCTACAAATATCTATGCAGTTGAAAGGTATGCATTTGGCAGCAGATTTGCACTATAGTTAGCTAAGTCTATGCACATGCGAGATGCTGCTGTTTGTGCGTTGATAAGCAGCACGCAAATGTGAGCTGCATTGCTCATATGTGACAGTTACTCCACGCTGTTTTTTTTTTGTGCTGATAAAAAGTATTTATTGAATGTATCTGGTTTCTGTCTGCCTGCTTCCTAGGTGGTCCAGTATTAGCAATGCCATGTTTCACACAAGCCACATAAGCACAGCCAACCTTGTAGTCCTTTGTTTGCACTATGCCGCTCATCAGGAAAATAGTGGGAAAAAAAAGAAAAGTAGGAAAATAAATGGAAAGGTAGACATACGTAAACTAAGAAAAAGCAAGTAATGACATACACACTACAAAATTATAGTACACGAGATATTTGTACATAGTTCGGGATTTGAACTCTCACACCACTGCAGATTCAGCAAACAGGATGGATGCCTTAACCCTCTTTGCCACACAAACAGCTTTGCAGCAAAGAACTGAAGTCATTGTTCACACAAACAAATGAATCAGGATGTACACTGGAATGAGATCTTCAGCTGTGACCTGTACTTTTATCCCTCTTTATTACATTTGGATGTAATGCACTTACTGAGCACACAACCTGTTAGGATTCTGTTGTCAAGTATACAGCTTTGTCTTACTTGTCTGTATTTCTTGGTGCGTCATCAGTTATCTGAGCAGTACTGTCAGCCATTCAACTGTGTAAGGCATTCAATATCCTTGGCCTTAAAATGTATGTGGATATTAACTGGGAGTTATATGATATGCATTTGCCAGCAAATGAAAGCCAGGCAGGATGGCACAAAGAGCCATATACTGTTCATTTGGGGAAATCATTGCTGCGTTACTATTAAGGAACAAGCAAGGCTACAGTGCTCTTGGTGGGGGGCTCATGTACTGTTAAGTCACAAACAAGCATATCCTGCACTTTTATGGGTAAGTAAAGTTGATAGTGCTGTGGCACAAACAAGGATATGATGATCAGGTTATTCTCCTTCTGCTTCCTGCTCGTTGTTTGGTCTTGGGTAGGATTGTGAAGTCAGAAACTGCAAAGTGTATCAGTACTAACTTCTCTCTTTACAGATTTTCCAGTACAAAAGTATGGTACAAAAATAAGGCCATGTAGTGAGCATCAGCACACGTCAGTGGTAGGACTGTGTGAATCTTTCACCCCTGAGACCTAGTACTTACTAATGGACACACGAGTAAAGTAAAAGTCTCCCTGTTGTCACATGTTAAAGTACTTTTTGCACAAATCCACAGTACTATTTACTTAATTACTGTTACAACCTACTAAATACTGGGGTATGCCATAATATCATTCAAAAACTACAATCTAGGTTCAGGACTTACCTTACAAATGCAGCAGTGGACACATTTTCAGTTGAGGGCTAACTCTGATGCCAGGAGTACACAGCCAGCCCATGGGGAGGTACAGGTTGTGTGAGATGCCTGCCATCAATTTTACTGTGTGTGTGAGTAGGAGAATGGTATTAGGCACCTAGGTGGTCAGTGAATGTGCTATACATTGTCTTTTAGCCAAACCAAGGGCATACTGGGCATGCCTACACCTGCCTGCAGGAACAGTAGCTGGTGGTTCCTCCTCTGACTGTGGCTGTAGTGACCTAGGCATTGGTGGGTGGATGTGTGTCCCTTCCCCTAGCTGATCCTGCTGTAGCTGTTTCCATAAGATCAGATTGTGTAGTATAGCACATACTGTGAAGACTTGCACACATGTCTCTGGATTATACTGCAGGGTTCCACCAGCTCTATCCAAGCACCGGAACCATGACTTCAACAGCCCAAACTCACACTCTATGATGCTTCTGGTTTGGGTGTTTGCCTCATTATGGCATTCTTCTATGGGTATGTGTGCACGTCTGATGGGTGTCATCATCCACAGATCCAGTGCATAGCCAGTATACCCAGTAAATGGCCCTGTGGGATGTCCTTCCTAGCAAACATCTGATACAGCTGTGATGTGTGTCAGATATGGGAGTCATGATAACTGCCAGGGTTGCCAGCACACACATTCAAGATTATTCCCTGGGCATTGCACATGACTTGGCAGTTGATGGAGTGGTATCCCTTGTGTTTAATGTAGATTCTTCCCTGCTCATCAGGTGGTGCCTCGATGTGTACATGAGTGCAGTCTATGGCACCCATTACTTCAGGGTAGTGCGCTATGGGGTACAACTGTTGCATATTGCTAGTCCTCTTCTCAAAACTATGGGGAAAACATATGTGCTCACCAGCATGTATGAGCATAGCATCCAGAAATTGGTGGAGGATCCTGGATGCTGATGCCTGTGACAAACCCACCATGTCCCCAGTTGATCTTTGAAAAGTAGCTGTAGCTATTATTTTAAGGGCTACACATACCTTAGCTTCCACGGGGATGGCTTCCCCTCAATTGGTTCGGGCTCTGAGTTGAGCACAGCAGAGCTCACATAGTTCTTGTAAGGTGTCCCTACCCACCCGGTAGTGCTCTACAATCTCCAGGTCATGTAGCACCTGGTAGGTCACCCTAGGCCTGAAGACTCTTCTCCTTCTTGGCTTAGGTCTATTGCCACCAGCACCAACAGCACTGACTTCAGCTTCTAGCATATGCAGATGCAGAATAGCTGCAGCAGCCCCTAGCATTGTGTTAGATAAAATTTCCTTGTCTCTACTCCAATGGTATTGAAGTATTTAGGAAAACAAAAATGGAGGTTACATGGATGCTTTATAATATGTGGAATAGCAGCACCATGTTTGATTGGTTCAGGTAAATGGAGCTCACCTGCTTATACTGTAATTAGCATCTATTACATACACCTGCTGTTTGTTCATCACTGCACTAGTCACACCTCCACCCACCCCCCACATAGTTTTTCATAAATAAAACAAGCACAGCAAAATTGTAATTACTTTCCTGCATTCCAGTGTTATTGCACAAACATTCAGTATAAAAAAGAAAGTTTGTCCACCCTATACTCGAACCCAGGACCTTCTGCACTCTAGTAATAGATATACACATGGTGCCACAGGATTATTTGCAAGACAAGCACAGCAAAAGCTGCCATTCAATCATTACTCCATTGTACGATGGTGCTCTACACGTGCCATTGCGCAGAGGACATTAAAAAAATGTACGAAAATTATTCGAAATAGACAGAGAAGACACATTTTACAATGAAATTCCAAGGATGACATACAGCCCGTGATTTGACCATAGCTTACATGCACCTTCACCCTCCACAGACTGACCAGTACAACTCTGAAAGTGTAAGTTGACACATACCTCTGGTGTCATCACTCACTGTTGACATCCATTGAAACAAAAACACTGTGGAAGTGCCTACACGGAGTGAATATCCCTATAGGGTTACTCTTTTCAGGGATTCAGCAATACCAATGAGTTTTTACCTAATTTGCATCTTCACTTTACTGACAGCATGGAATCTACACAGTAGTAGTCACGTCAGCAGAGAAACTGCACGGGAGCACAATATTGTAAACAAAAGGGAGGCTATTCCCTTGCCCATATATCTACTACATACTACATATGCTTAAAGTACAATATAATACTCTATTTCAGGATGTTTAAACATTGTAACAGCTTGCATTACATACACTTACATTTTCTTTTGGGGGTGGGGGAGCAAAGGTGCATTTATGTTAAGGGACTTACAAATGTATTTTTAATTTTTTTCTAGCATCTACACTGTGTAATTAGGTCATAATATGTGTGGGGTTACATGTTGAGGTCAGGTCTGTACAAAATGTAAGAGCTTTTACTTGTTCTTGCTTCTGTGTAGACTCCTATCCATGGCTGTATTCAGAAAGTTTCTGAATATATGGCCAGCACGAACACAGAGTCTACACGGTTACTTTAGAGGTTGTTGAATTGCTCCACCATGTTGATTTCCTTCATTAGCATAAGATTCAGCTATTTATGCTGTACAGACGTTTACATGCCATGGAAGTTTCTGTATTTGTGCATGAGTGCACATCGCTGCGCAGAGTTTACTGAATCTAAAACTTGTCACGCCTGTACGCGCATTGCACCATGACATGCACACAGTAACAATTATCATGTAGGCTTTCATGAATCCCCTCCCATAGTGTCTTTCCAAGTTTCTAAAGGGGAGTGCTATGACTTCTTAGTTAACCATACACCTGAATATTTCATGCTGTAGTGTCCCTAGACATATGGGAATTCTTGCATCGTCTGGAATGAAGGATTATAATTTATATATAAAGCTTTCATTTTCTCTTCATTTATTTTAAAACCTTCTACTAAGGTAATCTGCTGGAGTAGATGGAACAAAGCTTGTATATCTCTGTCCAGGTTTGTCAACTACATTATATCATCAGCAAAAATGGCTAGTTTGCAGTATTTTTCATTCTCTTGCCAACCATGTTCATAGGTAGGTACTAGGCTATCTGCCCGAAGGCATTTATAAGCCTAGCCGGAATGTGTTGGCTTTTGCCACCACCTTAGATTAGTTCCCTGTGCCTCTGTCCAGCAGATCCATTGAAGTGATCCCTAGGGTAAATTTTCAGTTTCCCATTCACTCATCAAGCTTTCTCTTGAAGAGGGTTAGTGAGGAGCTCTGTCTAATGTAGACTGGAATCTTGTTCCAGAGCATGAGAAGTCTCTGGGACAGGAATCTATCCCTCCAGCACGTCCTATTTAATGTTGTGGTGAGGTTTAGATCCCTGTAGCATGTGGCTCGAGGGGATATGGTTTTCTTTAGGTGGAGCATGTCCATCAATTTTGGGTTGGCCATGGCCTTGTATGTCAGGCAGAGATCACCTCTGAGTAGGCAGTATGCAACTGAGTACAGCTGGAGTTTCTTCAGTCGAGCTGCATAGGGCATCTGCTTGAGGCCAGTGATCCTCTTGGTGAGGTACTAAAGTGTTCTTTCCAGTTGTTGCAGGTGTCTTGTTAGGTACATCCCAAATGGGGCATTGTACTCTATGATGGGTCTGATGAGTGATGCACAGAGGGGCCCAATGACCTCTTTCGTTCTGGATGCAAACCCTTTTGTGATTAGGTGAGCCAAATAGAAGGATTTTCTAACTACTATGGCAATGTGATTATCAAAGGGGAAGTTACTATCTACTTAGGTCCCCAGAGCCCTTATTACATCTTCCGTATTTAGGGGGCTACCACCTATGTGGCAGTTTGTGGGTACTTTGTTTTTTTCAAAGGGGAAACTATGCACTTTTTAGCATTTAGCTTGAGGCCATGGTTTTGACACCAGGTATCTGTCTCAGTGATACCCTTTTGGAGGATGTCTGTGTCAGCCGGAGAGTCAATTATAGCCCCTAGTTTGCAGTCATCTGTGAACTTGGTCAGCCATAGTCCTCCTGTGCTTGTCTGTACCTCTGAGAAGTATATGCCGAATAGGAGGGGTCCTAGGACTGAGCCCTGGGAAATGCCACTTGTAACCAGTTTAGAGTCAGACCTAGCTCCCACAATTCTTACCATGTGGGTTCTGTCCATGAGCCAGTTGGCAACCCATCTCATCATGTAGGGGTTTATGTTCAGGCTGGTGAGCTTGTCTATAATACCTGAGTGGGGAATGGTGTCAAAGATCTTTGCGAGGTCTAGGTAGGCTGTGTGGACCACTTTTCCCTCATCTATAGCCTTGGTAACTGTCTCAAAGAAGTCCACCAGGTTTAAAAGGCATGATCTGCCCTTAACAAAGCCGAACTGGGTAGGTTCCAGTATTTGGAGGTTTCCAATGTCTCTGTTAATGAGATCCATGATGATGCACTCCATAGCTTTGCAGACCAAGCTAGTCAGGCTTATAGGGTGATAGTTCCCAGGGTCTGTTGTGGCTCCACCTTTGTGGAGCGGAATAACTGTTGCTGTGCACCACTCTGTGGGCACATAGCCTGTGGAGAGACTGAGTTTAAACAGTGTGTTTAGGTGAGGGGTTGGTTCATCTTTGAGCTCATGTAGGACACAGCCTGGGACACTGTCCGGTCCCATTGATGCTGTGTTTTTGGCTTTGGAGAGGGCTGTTTTAACCTGAGTGTCTATGATTTCAGGGGCACTACATTCTTCTGGTATACCTATGGGCCCTTTTGGGGGTGAGAGGGGGGTGAAGTTTGCACTGAACCTGTCTACCAGGATATTAGCTATATCGGTCAGTTCCATGTATTTTGTGCCATTCTGCACTAACACCGAGCAGATCTGAGAATTGACACTTAGATTCTTGACATAGCTAAAGAATGCCTTGTGGTTATCTTTGGAGCCCATGGCAATTTTTCTTTCGAAGCTAGCCTTGGATGATTTTATGAGAGAATGTAGTTTCTTGCTGATGCTGATCAGGGATGTCTTCCCTTCTTGGGATTTTACTCTTTTCTGTACTAGTTTCCTCCTTCTGTTGTATAGCTTGTTTATAGCAGGGGTCCACCAGACTGGTTTCCTTTTCTTGGAGGAGTGATTCTTGGTTTTGTTTGGGATTGCATGATCCATGCATTCTTATAGGTGCCCATAGAGTGCATTAGTAAAGGATTTTGCAGCTTGGACAGTGTTATCCTTTAGCATGGGGGCTTTGAAACTTCCCACCTCAGTCTTAAGTAATGTGAAGTTTGCTTTTGAAAAGTTTTTCACTGTGGTTTCTTTGACCGGGGGTGGTGGCGGAATGTGGATATCCAGAGCGATTAGTTTATGGTCAGATCTAACCAGCGAGGGGTTGACCTCCAGTGTGGAACACCGGTCGCCCATGTTGGTGATGACCAGGTCCAATAGGTTGTCACCTCTGGTGGGGGTGTTGACCAGTTGATCCAGGGCATTTAAGTTTATAAATTCTAGGAAATGTTGGGCAAGGGAGTTTTTAATTGAGTAGTTCTCCCAGTTAATGTTTGGGTAATTGAAATCACCCAATATCAGGGTCTTTGGTAGGACCTTTATGTTTCCCAGTGTTTCCAGGAATGTGGAGTGGGGGTCCTGGGACATGGTGGATGATCTGTAGGAAGCTATAATTTGAATAGCAGTTTTGCCCATTGTTAGTTGCATGTGGATGATCTCTGAAGCATCGTGCTGTGCCACTAACCTGGAGGTGTGGGTACCCTTGATGAATATGGATACTCCCCCGCTTTTTGTATTTCAGTCTGGATTTTGTGGCCGAAATGTATGGTATGAGTTGTAGCCTGGTAGTGCTGGGGTGCTCTCTGGAGCTTTAAACCAGGTTTCTGTTACTGCACATATATCGATTTTCTCCATACTGAGGAGTGCCTCAAGTGCATGCATTTTGGGGTTTCGACTTCTGGCATTGAGTAGCATTACCCTCAGTTTTTTGTTACTTGTGCTATTCACGGCGATGGTTTTGTCTTTTGAGCCTTGCCTAAAAAAGGCACTATGGGGTGGCAAGAGCCTTGGCCAGTATTCGAAAGTCTAAGGGTGACAGGTGCAAGCCATCTCTAGCGAAGCAGCGTGGCTTGTCAAGCATGTCATCCCAGGCTGACAGACACTGGATCCCCTTTGAATGGCACCAGATGCTTAGCCAATTGTTGAAATTGATAATTTTTTTCTCTATACCGTGGTATCATTCTTGGTGAGGGCAGGATGCTACTCAGGGTCAGGGTCATACCAGCCTGGGCTACGTGATCAGAGAGCTCCTCCATGTCTCTTTTCATGTAGTCCAGGGAGGTACGGCTCATGTCATTCACACCAGATATCAGATTGCCTGATTTTACAGTTAAGGTCTGTAGATATAAAGCAAAAAGCAGTTGGGACAGTGTGTATCCCTGCTTCATACCACACTGCATTGGAAAATCAGTGATAACTCTGTCATTTAATCTAATTCTCACCTTTGAGCCTTCATGCAAATTCTGTAAAAGTTGTATTATTTCTTCTGGGAAACTTATTCTAGTTAGAATCTCCCAGAAAAAAGCCTAGAGTACCCTATCAAAAGCTTTTTCAGCATCACATCCCATCATCAATAAACCCCTCCCCCACCCCAGTGCTTTAGTCTATCTTATGATTTTAAGTAATCTATTGTCAAAAGTTTGTCAGTTTTTTATAAATCCACATTGATAGTGATGTATAATTCTAGGAAGAATTTTTGCTATGCTGTCTGCAATTACTAAGGCATAGATTTTATAATCATGGTTTAATACTGCAATTTGTCTGTAAGAGTCGGATCCTTTCCCTCTTTATAGATTAGTGATATTACCGATTCTTTCCAGGATACAGGGTCTGTTTTGATACTAGGTATTGTGTTAAATTCCACCCATTTGCGGGACGCGGTTTCTCCCACCTCCCTCCATATCTCCACTGGGTTCCATCCCATCCTGGTGATTTACCATTCAGTTGTTTTCCAATATGATCCAACATTTCTTGCTGTGTTACTGACCTCCCTATACTGTCTGCCTCTATCTGAGTGAGTTCTACCAAATCCTCCCCTATTTGAATCGGGTCCCTTTGTATCTTTCCTAGATATGGATCTTTAACTTTGGAAATTTGTCTTTCTACCTTTCGTTGTCTTAATTTCTGGACTATTATTTTTTGATAACTCAGTGCGTTTGAGAAGTATCTCAACTGTAATGCTGCTGAACTTCTCAGCATTTCTTGTTCAAGGTGATGTTCCCATTCCTTTTCTAACTCCATGATCTATCTTTCTTTTTCAGAGTCTAGTTCTACTCCCTTGCTCTGAATTATTTTAACCTATTCCGTTTAGTCTTTTGTAAATGTTGTCAGGGTCAGTGTTAGCATTTTGGGGGCCCCCAGCAAATGTCAAGTTGGGGGCCCCCCTAGGCACTTCCAGTATAAGTATCATCCTATCAATGCCATCCATCCTAAGCAACCTTTTATTTCGTGCTGCAAACTTTTACTAGTAATATCCACAGACAGACCTGTAGCTACAAGCTCTCACATTACAACAGGCCTATGTACCACACTATCACTATGCTGACCTGTCTAACAAAAGGGCAGTTACAGTTACTGGCACTCAATTGCAACAATGATACATTGCAATAACTCTATGTACAGGTCTGGACTTAAAGTGAAATGATGACTGGGCCTACATTTCATCACCCACACACACCCTCCGGTCCTCTCCTCTGATTTCCCCCCTTTGGGCTCCCCATACCATGCATGTTACTTTTTTTCTTCTTTTTCTCACATTTTGCCTTACCCTCAGCTTTTTCAAGAATCCATAACTTTCTATATGCTCTGAAGTGCATTTTATTTATTTTTTTTTTAAACAACCTTTTCATCCAATAATGGCTTGAACAGAAATTATGATTAAGGAAAGCAATTCACTTTACGGTTCAGCTTTAGTTTTCCTTGCATCCTTTCAACACACTTTCCTGAGTAAGACAGCGCAGTAATAACCATTTAGGAAATAACTCAAATAAGTCAGGGCCCATGAAGCCATAAGTTTACAGAATACAGAATACAGAAATTATGATTAAGGAAAGCAATTCACTTTACGGTTCAGCTTTAGTTTTCCTTGCATCCTTTCAACACACTTTCCTGAGTAAGACAGCGCAGTAATAACCATTTAGGAAATAACTCAAATAAGCCAGGGCCCAAGAAGCCATATGGTTACAGAAGGTCTGGGTGCATTTTAATGCATTTTCTCAACATTTTACTCCAGTGGTGGCCTAAACAAAAATCATAAAAAAGAAAAGAATTTCAGTCTTATTTTTTTCTTTCAAGGAAGATATAAGTTGTGCCCAAGGCTTAATTTTCAAAATTGACAAAATAGTAGCTTACAGTAAACTAACAAACCAGTAGTTATACCTCCCTAATCCCCTACAAAAGACAGTCACTGCCTATGCATCCCTCGCGTGTTAGACTGGGATGAAAGCAGAGATTTAAATTGCCTTAGTCATATATTTCAAGTGACTGCTGATATACATATACATAGCATGTACTTCACCCCTAGCTCTCAAAGGCAGCCACACGTATATGTGCCCGATATGTGATTGTGAGAATGATTTCAGTAATATATTCGAATTTGTAGCTCCTAGACAGTACACCTCTCTTATACAAGCTATAGTAACCTTCTTTGAACAGCTCTGAGGTCTGTGAGAACCACTGCCCACAGCTCAAACACAAGCTATAATGACTTCATGTGCACACCTCTAAGGTTTGACTGTGATGAAAATTAAAGATGTAATAACCACACAATCTCCAGCCCCTCATAACCCATAGCAGCTTTCTGTACACACACATTTGAGCAGGGCTGGTTTTAGAATGGGTGTGGTTGTAAACAGAGGCTATTATCAGCTTTATCCTAAAAGGGTCATATTTCAGCACCATTCAGGTTAAACAGCTCAATCAGAAAATTTATACATTTTTCTCCAACCAGCAACAGCTTTGGTGGGGGCCCACACAGAGTCAAGGATGATTAAGGGAGTCCCCGTTATCCATTTAGACAGTCTGGTGAGTGGGGGCCACCAGACTCCAAGAATATCTAAGTGTCTGAATGTTCTGTGATATATGTTATGTCTTACTTTCGAAATATAATTACTTGTTAGGTACATTTTTTACTGATGCACAGAAGAATAATGTCTGTGTCCTGGCATTATTGGGTGCATGCACAGACAAAAATAAGTGATATTTTTTACACACGCACACACACACACACACACACACACACACACACACACACACACACACACACACACACACACACAAACATGCATAAGTCACTGCAGTATTAGGTTTGTACTTATTTCAGCAAACAGCAATACATTGTGCAACACTGGCACTGACACACCAGATCAGTGACTGCTGTTTAGCAGTTAGCAAAAAAGTCTGATTTGCTAATCATTTGGTAAATCATTCAGGATCACAAACATTCAATCAATCCAGACATCTGAGTTTTATACTTATTGTCCAAAAATACATGTTGATGCAAAATAAGTTATTCTAGTAATTTTTTAAGTGAATTAGAGTAATATTTAAACATATTCTTGATTCTGAGCCTTTATTTTATTATTTGTGGGATTGCACTGAACTCTTAAGCAAAGAAATTGAGAGTTATAGTATCTGGTGTTCTGGTATTATTTATAAAACTACCTGAAAGAGAATCTATCCCTGATGATCAGAAGCGTCAGCTCTTCTTAAAATCCAAAGTTTGCACTGAGGTAAGTCACTCTGGGCTGCTGATCCCTCTAGTACCTACCTTGCTCATGTTCATTATCAGCTTCATCCTAACAGGGTCATAACTCAGCCCTGTTCAGGTTAAAGAGCATAATTAGGAAATTAATACATTTCTTTCTTCCTCATTTTCCCCAACCAGCAGCGGCTTTTGTGGGGCCCCCACACAGTCAAAGATGATTAAGGGGGGCCCCTGCAGCCATGGGTTTTGCAGGGACCTAATGCTGACTATGTAGTTAGTTTTAGTGGAGAAAATGTCCAACAGCAGGGTTTAACTAAGCCAGGGGCACTATGTCAGTGGTAAAATATTTAATAGAATTCTGATGCCTGTTACTTGACAAACACCGTTACTACAACCAAAAATATCTTTGAATTTTAAGGGAGATATAAATAAGAGTTATTACCCTCATGGTTTATTAAGTATACAAGACTGCTGTACTAGCTTTCATTGGTTTTACAGACATGTTACAAAATATCAGGATAAGATAACTTGCTTTGGTTGGGGGCCCCCAGGGAACAGGGGTCGCTGGTGCCTAAAGCCGGCTATGAATGTTGCCTATCATGCCATATCCTTATTTCTAACTCCTGTTTTAATATTCCTTGCTTTTCATGCCAGTCAGCCCCAGAAAGTTTTTGATTTTGCCATTCTGGTTTCCACCACTGAGATAAAAGCTCACACAACTGTTTTGCCTTACTTTTATTCTTCCACCAGCAGGAGTCTATTCTCCAGTTGCACCCAAATGGGATATGGAGGGACTCTCTTAAACTTAACCCTATTAATAAATGATTTGAGATTACTCTGGAATGTGATTTTATTTATATTACCAGGTAAGTATGTTCCTCAGAAATATACATACAATCAAGTCTTGAATGGATTCTTCTTCCAGCCTGAAAAGTAAAATCTCTAGACATCCCAGGTAAATCTGCAATGTCCTTCCACCCATTTCTACACATTTGTCGTAAGCATCTCCCGTTTGCTAATATATTGTTTCTCCTAAGACCTCCACTAGCATCCCCTTTTGTCAATTATACTGTTCCAATCCCCTCCAAAAATCAATGTTCCTTGTTGGAACTGTAATATTTCTCCCAAAAGTAGCTTTAACAAATGCTGATTTATTTGGAAGGCACATAATAGTTGTTTAGTGTTATTCTTTTGTTTCTCCGATAACCTCTCAACAAGAGGTATCTACTGTATTTGAGCCTCTATTTCCACTCCTGTTCCTCTCATTATCAGTTCCCCTTTTCCTGCATGCTATAGTATCTATATAGTAAACCTTCCCTGGCCATCTTTTGATAAAACTTTCGGATTCTCCTTTTGGCAGGCATGTGTCTTGTAGCATTATTACATGCATTTTTTTGTCCTCTCAGGTAGTGAGGGACTTTCTTTTTCCTTTGGTCATCTACCAGACCATATATATTCCAAACTGCTATTTTGATTATCATCTTGGAAAAATAATTTAATCCCTCAAGGTTATAGTAAGATGTTAGTTAATTAGATTCTAAAGACAGGAAGTATTCCTCAGTCTTGGAAGGAAGCCTTTTGTGGCCATTTTAAAACCACGTAAGGGCCCTCCTTAGTGTCTTGATACCAGCTATTATAAGTAGTTCGTGGCAATAAGGGTAAATGACCTTGAGTGTACTTCCTTCCACGATTCATCAGGATTATTTGCGTTTGTACCTGAGAGAACCACATCAATCTACTGAAAAGTAGTTTAGTGGATGAAGATGCAGCGAATCCCATCATGGTGACAAGTTTGCACACAAAAACAGGGAAAGGGTTGAGTGGGTGTTTATGTCTGAGGTATAATTACCCCTTTGGTTTCACAAAGTAGGTAATGCAAATGCTGAAGACTGTTTATACAGGGGCAACAACTAGATTAAAAATAGACTCCAGAGTCTCTGAAGTTATTCCACTGGAGAGAGGAATGAGGCAAGGTTGTATCGCTCGCTCCTCTGCTTTTTGGATTATACCTGGGGCCTTTAGTAATAAGGTTAAAAGAATCACAGTTATCAGGATGCAAGATATACAGAGACCTTAATACAAAATTCCCATATATGCAAACAGCTTGCTGGTGTACCTACAATTAAAGGAGCAGACCTGCAAGTTCTGTTTCAGGTGTTAGACTTTGGGGCTCTATCAATATACAAGATTAACAAAGGTAAGGCTAGGGTCAGAGGGGCAAGCATCACTCCTAGCAGAGAGGTCATTAGGAACTACCTCTTTCTTCATAATGGGTGTCATATTACTTACTTGGGTTGTTCATATGTCAAACTCTAGAGGAAACTTTGTCAGCAGTTTGCTGTCAAATATTGACAAAAATCTCTGTTTCTACATCTAGATGGAAGTCTCTCTGTATCAATATGCAGCATATTCACTCAATTTATTGGTTTGTTCTCCCCCTGGCACATTAATGCCAGTTAGCCAGCCTATGACATTTTGAGCTAAAGTCAGGAAGGTAGTGCTCAAATTTAGATAGGTAGGAGATAGCTCTCTTGTACAGTGGCAACATTTAACACTTCCCTTTATGTAGGGCGTGCTTGTGGCTAACACTAAAAAAGGCATGGCCAGTACACTTCATAGTACTGTCTTATTGGGATACAAGGCAGGTCGAAAGGATCTTTTTTTGAAGAAAATAGTGTTTGGGGGAGGTAAATGGTTTCTATGACACCTGTTTTGTGGGACCAATCCAGCTAGTTTAGGTTGTCTCCAAACTGTTATATTCCATTGTTGCAGTAGCAAGCAGTGCCATCAGTACAGAAAGAGGGGAATGGGCTGGAGACTTGTTCCTAATATCCCACTGTAAGAATTGGGGTCCCTGTTTTGAACAGAGTGAATACTGGGATCAGTTATTGGAGGGGAATGCTGAAAAAATCATGGCATAGTGTTAAACAAGAATTTGAGCCAGAGAAAGACTTTGAAGAGTATAAGGAAGCTGGAAAGGAACAGACAGTTTCCAACCTCGGTCATTCTCCTTTAGTAAAATGGGTGCTAGAGTGTAGCACAGCCTATTATATAAAAAGAGGGATCACAAGCCTTGTGTGCAAGTAGTTCTTGATGCCAGTGGTGGGTATACTTGACAGGAATACACTAATGTGGGGGAGAGATTTAGGAGTACAAATTGATCCTCCTCCTCTCCAGACACATCTCAGTATTGTGGAACATTTTGAGACAGTGTCAAGTCTTTTCAGGATATAAAATTAATGAAGATAAAACAGGCTATAGTCATAAATTATGTACTCACACACAAATTGGTTCAGCAATACCCATATTTATTTGGACATGATAAGATGAAGTATTTAGGAGGCTGGACTAAAAAGGCTTATGTTATGGCAGCTAAGGATATGTGGGAAGAGACTAAACAAAAGAGAATACAAAAACTGAGAAACTGGAAACTCTTATTTATGGATATAGATAGTAAGATACAAGCACTGAAAATGTTTTTAGTCCCTTTAGTCTTGCATACTTCATCAAGCAAAGGAGAAGTTGTGGAAAATAATTAAGAATTGAAGAAAATGTATCTGGGAGGGAAAGAGGGCAAGAGTTACGTGAGATAAATTAATCCTTCCAACAGAACAAGGTGGTTTAGGTTTACCTGATTTGAAAGGATATTTTTAGAGCTACACAGTTAAGGCTCATATACATAACACAAGCAGAAGGTTATAATTCACAATGAAAAGGAATAATGAAGCAAGGGAGACGTTCAAGGAATAGTGAGAGAGTAGAATTTTGGATGCATATCCTTACGGAGAATAATAACTATACAGACTATTATCTTCATAAAGTAGCAGAAATTATTCTAAGAAGTAAGCCAATAGAAGAACTGAGAAAGGAAAGTTTGCCAATAGGGATGACTGCAAGTACGGGCACAGAAAATAGGCAAGAAGGGGCTGGAATTTACTAGAGAATCCTGGCAAAGGAACTAAGCCACTGGGAGCAAATAACTCAAACAGAAAAAGTTAATGTCAGAAGAGACCAATAAGACATTTAGATTGCAGGATAGAGACTGCCTTTCCTACCAGAGCTTTATCTCAGAGTGCAGGCAAACAGAAAGGGGGAAAAGGAATTTTAAGTGAAAGACCTGCTCTGGTAGAGTATTTAGTTGAATCTAGAACAAAAGCAGCTGCTAAGGGATAATTAGTAAGGCATATATAATATTGCATGTTAACTATAGGAATCAATCACAGGAGGTTAGAAAAGAATCTTTGCTTGGAAGTATTTACATAGGTATTTTTATACCCCAAGCAGACTTCAAAGAATTTTCCCTCAGGTAGATAGCAAATGGTGATGGAAAAGGAAGAGGTAACTGGGAACATATATTCTGGGAGTGCAATGAGTTGGCAGATTTAAAACATTCTCTATAGAGTACTCTATCAGAAATATTAGGTAAGGAAATTATTCTTCTTAGCTGGGATACAGGATCTGAATTACCTAGACATAGTAACGTCTTATTACATTTAATTCTGTTGGCTGCCAAAAAGCAATTATTAGAAAATGGAAATTAAGGTCTACAGCAACTGTATTTGAGATATTGAATATTACAAAAGAGGGATGGTGCAAATTACACAGAAGTAAATTGAAATGATTCCTTTGAGCCGAGACACTGGATGTGAACTGCCTAGCCATAGTAAGGCCTTGCCAAGTTTAATTCTGTTGGTTGCCAAAAAGGAAATTTCCAGATAATGGAAATCAAAGACAAAATTAACTGTATTTGATGTGTTGACTATTATAAACTATAAAGGAACTGGAAGACAGTTCTTTAGAAAAAGGAGAAGAGAAAATTACCAAGAAATAAATGGACATTCTGGGAATAATACATGCAGAATAATGTTCAAGAGGAGGAGGAAGAGTAAGGATTAAGTGAAGGCAGGAATTCCGCAATTTATGTAATGGACTGAAGACAGTTACACAGAAAGAAAAATATATGTGATGTGTAATATATGGAAATGGGAATATGTTAATAAGGTTTGTTTCTTTTCTATTAATGTATGCTTGCCTGTCTTCAGCAATTTAATAAATGTGTTTAAAAACTCTGCCGTCTCTTTTGCATGTGAAAAGGAAATTGTATTGACTGTTTGACTCAACTTTTTATGAATATTCCTTTTCAATCTCTATATGGTCTACCTGCTTTACATCTCCAGTTGAGATTCTTACTATGTTGTTGCTAGCTCTGCCCCTTATATGGATGAAGTATGATCTGTGATGTGGGAGGTAATGGACCTGCATAAGAGTTCAAGTTATGTTGCTCAGACAGTTTGCCCACATGCATCCTCCTTGAAAGGGTACAGACTTTTGAATGTTTGATGTGGATGGCCACAGACCCGAGTGAGAGTGGCAGAGAAGGCATGATAAAGCTTTATTAAAAGAAAACAGAATAAAAGGAAATACACTGTATGAACTTTAAAATTGCTAAAGCAAGATTTTCAACTGGAAATGCAAGACAGAGATGTGGAAACTATTAAATGTAGGAGAGGCTAGAAATGGTGCAGGAACTGTGATGAGAGAGAAGCTTCAGAAGGCAGTAAGGGACCAACCAACCTGCCAAACCTGAAGAATTGCTACACTTAATGCAGGTTCACTGACAGGACGCAGCTTGGAAGTGGATGACATGATGATACAGAGGAGGCTGGACATCCTATGTATCCAGGAGATGAGATAGAAGGACAGTGCAGCAAAGCCACTTGGCTTGGGATCCAGACTCTACTACTCAGGTGGAGGGAAGCCTAGAAATGGTGAGGAATTGTGGTGAGAGAAAGGCTTCAGAAGGCAGTAAAGGATATCATCAGAATAAATGACAGACTCATGGCAATCAGACTCCAATGTGTAATGATAGGGCAGTATTCATAATCTCAGCCTATACCCCACAGTAGGGTTGTGATAGTGAGGAAAGGAGTGCATTCAGACAGCAGCTGCAGGACCTACTCGATAAAACAGGACAACATCAATTGATGTTGATAATGGGTGACTAGTATGCATGTATCAGGAAAGACAGAACAGGATATGAGGACTGCCTGGGTCCACACAGGTGGGGCAACAGGAATAAAGAAGGAGAAGCCATTCCAGACTTCTGTCTGGCAAATGGCTTGATAGTAGCCAACACATGGTTCAGAAAGAGAGACAGTCACAAGATCACATACAAGAGTAGCCAACATGCAACTCGGGTAGACTTCCTCCTAGTAAGAAAAAGGCACTGAGGTAGAATCCATGAATGCAAAGTCATCCCCAGTGAAACAGTCATCCCACAGCATAAGCCACTAGTTGCCACAATCAGCTGCAAGCAGTGGTCAGAGAAGGCTCTAAGGTCAACAGAGACCAGGCTGAAGACCTGGAAGTTGACTGGAGAGAAAGTGCAACAGTTCAAGGAATTACCCAGGGCACTAGCACCCCAAGAAGAGGAGGAAATAGGTGGAGTTGAGCAAGAATGGCAGTGCCTAAAAACAGCATGTGTCAGGACTACAGAAAAGATATGTGGCTGAGTCAGGTATGGAAATAAGGTACATAAGGAAAGCTGGTGATGAAATGCAGAAGTCATCAAAAAGAAATTAGGAGTGCAGGAAAAAGTGGGAGACAGAAAAGATTGACCAGGCTAGGAAGGACTACTGGTTGGCTAACAAAGAAGCTAAGGAAGATGCAATAGCAAATAATAGGGCACTCTACCAACTTCTGGAAAGTGACTCAGTAAGTGGCACAAAGAAACTAAATCAGGTTGCAAGGCAAAGACAGAAATATAAAGAAGATAGTCAGATACCCTTCATAAGGGATGCCAGCAACAACCTGCTCACCAGTCCAGAGGACATCAAAGGCAGATGGAAGGAGTATTTCCAGAAACTTCTGAATGAAGAAAACCCCACAGAAGCAGTACTGCCCCAGAAACAGCCTACAATAACAGAAGAAGAGGAGCCCACCCTAGAAGAAGTAAGAATAGCACTAAGGAAAATAAAGTCAGGGAAAGCAGCAGGCTCAGATGAGGTCACAGCAGATATGATAAAGATGCTGGGTGAGACAGGGGAGGAAATGGCTTCTTATAGCAGTGTGGAGAGAAAGGTGTATCCCAGATAACTGGAGAATAAGCATACTCATGCCAGTGTACAAGAACAAAGGGGACACCCACAACTGTGGGCAGTACAGAGGTATCAAACTCCTATTACATTGCATGAAAGTTCTGGAGAGGGTGATTGATAAGCAGATACTCAGAATAGTAGAATGTAAGATGGGAGATGAGCAATCTGGATTCAGAGCAGGATGCAGCACAACTGACCCAAAGTTTGCAGTCAGACGGATACTTGAGAGGAAGCTAGAGATGAGGAGAGAGTCCAACTAGGCATTTCTAGACTTGGAGAAAGCATATGAGAAGGTCCCAAGAAAGCTGATCTGGACAGTACTCCGGTGGTTTGAAGTCTGAGAAACATTGGTAGAATTAGTCTATGTACAAGAACCCAGTGACTCAATTATGAACAGTGTTTGGCCTTACAGAGGGGTTCCCAGTGGGAGTGGGTGTACCCCAGGGTTCTTCTCTGAGCCCACTGCTGTTTATACTGGTGATGGACTACATTAGCAAACAGGTCAGAGGGGAGAGATCAACAAAGTTGCTGTATATAGACGATGTGGCATTACAGGCTGACTCTGAGCTAGAACTTCAGAAAAGGATAGGAGAATGGAATGCAAAGTTGAAAGCACATGGGATGAAACTAAGCACAGATAGGATGGTAGTAATGGCAGCAAACTGCAGAAATCAGAAGAAGCTGAGAATAGAGATAGAAGGGAAGACAGTGGAACAGGTAAACAGCTTCAAGTATCTGGGAGGGGTGGTTGATGAGAAGGGAAATCTGAATGAAGATGTCAAAGATAGAATCAGAGGGGCTGCAGCCAAATGGCATAGAGTTTCAGGTGTAGTCTATGACAGAAGAATGCCAAAGAAGCTGAAAAGTAAGGTGTACAAGACAGTGGTGTGACCAGTTCTACTGTATGGTACAGAAACATGGGCAGTAAAGGCAGAACAGCTGAAGATGCTAGAGGTGATGGACACTAAGTGCCTGAGAAGAGTGGGACAGACAAAGAAATGAGGACATAAGAGCAGAAGCCAAAGTAGCTCCAGTTGCAGAAAAGAGCAAAGAGAACAGAATACGGTGGTTTGGATATGTGCAGTAAAGCAGAAGACAATCTGGTGAGGAAGATTTGGGACAGAGAGGAAGCAAGGACATCCAGCAAAGAGGTGGATGGATTGTGTGAAAGATCTGTGACAGTCAGGCATGTGTGTTGAAGAAGGCAGGAGTGTGGCACTAAATCGAGAGCTGGTGACAGTTAACACGATACCCCGACCCCATATAGAAAAAATGGGAAAAAGAGGGCTGCTGATGATGATAATGATGATGAGGGATCACAAAAAAATTAACATCGCACTTTATATACTTTTGACCCTGATTATGACCTTGTTGTGGGCAGAGCTGTTGCCTAATCCTGGCTATAATTAAGTAGACCCTTAAAAGGTGTTAAATCTTCACCTTGTCTTGAAGAGTTGTACTCTTTCTTAGAACCAGGTTTCATGATTGAAGGCTTATTTATTCCCAGTTAGAACCTACTAGTTCTACAACTGTAGTTTCTCTTGGAAGGTGGCTATCTTTGTGGTCACTACTGGTGCTTGAAGGATTTTGGAGCTTTGGGCTCATATCTGTAGGGAAACCATATCTGGCCTTTTACACAAAGATCAAGGTACCCGTGTCAGGTGTTAAGCAATCTGTTTGCAAGTGAATTGCAGAGCTGTATTTTACCATCAGTCAGATAGTCACTCACTGAGAAGTGCAGCCATTTGTTGAGAGATCTTGTGGTGCTTCCTGTATTTAGATGGTTTCCATATTTGCTTCTTTAGATGAGCTGAAAATCAACAGTTTTTTAAACTTTATGTCATTTATTCAAGGCAAGTTGGAAGACTTTGAACTGTGACAATACAGTCCTTACACTGATTGTATTAGAAATTTCCCCAGTAGTATAAATATCATCTCAGTTCTCCCCACGAAATGAAGGCAGTAGCCTAATGGGACTATCTTAGTCAACAATGAATGAATGAATATATAAATGTGGAAAGGTCGTGAAAAGATTTCTTTTTCTTTGTGCAGTCTGACTCCATGCCTATCAACCAACAAGCTTCCCCAGATTGTCCCTAGCACTGGGGCAATAGGTGCCCAGAGCAAGCACCATTAAGTCAGTCATAAGGGTAATTTGTACCCTTGCTAGTATCCTGGCAAAGAGGGTGTATGTTTTGGCGTCTTTCCCCTCCTCTGCCCCTCAGTGGAGGAAAAGTGACCTGTGTCGCAGTGGAGCTAGTACATAGCCAGATATAAAATGGAGCTTATTCTTTGGAATCCTCCCACCAGTTAAACACAGTCCACATACTTCCAGTCTTGTTGCCGGCGTTCTTCCTTATCTTCATCTCTCAACACTGGCCTCTGGTTCATGTTTAGGGTATGCCTGAATCTTTTTGTCAGCGCCTGAGCTTTTTTCTGTCACTAAAGTAATTTCCTTTGGAATAATGGAAAAGGTTCTACCATGGGCATTGTTACTGCAAGAAGAATGAGGAGCAGACTCCCCTTCAGCTTGTTGGCTCAGTGTTTGTTGGGTAAACCTGCATTTCTTAGCTTATTATGCATTCAGAAATGTTTGTGATCTTCCAAGATAAAATATCCTGAAGGCAGCTGAATACAGCATTTTAATATATCATCTTGAATCTCTTACCTGACACTGAACATTCTCTGATTGTCAGGATAAACTTGCTTCTCTTCTCTGGAAAGCAAAAAACATCCTTCCTCAGATGAAGGAGGCTCTTCTATTTTGTTTTCAAAACCAGAAACATACATAGATACTTACAAAAGTTCTCTTTCCTCTACTCTGAATCTAGGTATGTTGGTCACCACAGGGAGTACATTCTTTTTAATCTTTACTAAAACGAATTTAAAACATGACAGGTATGTATACACTGACAGAAAACAAACCAAAGTAATATTTTTCATCATTATTTTCATGCAGTATAAAAATGTCTACTTTTTAACAATTATCATTTATTCCAGCATTACATAAATTGCTCAATTCCTACCTAAGTCAGTGGCAGATAATAAGAGTGAAACAGGGGGCCACCCAGGGCCCACAGTTAACTAATAAACAGCTTAATTTCCATTTGTGGCTACAGTGCAACCAAAAAAAAAGTCTCTCTCTTTTTTCCCTCACGAACCAGGAAGTAGTAAGTGCAGGTCCCTCCTCCTCAGCCAACAGTAGCAGACACATTACAAGAAGCAGGGTTGCATCTGACATGAGGCTCCTAAACAAGTAGAGTACAAGGGCTGGACACACTATATCAAATCACTGGACAGCATGCAGGAAGCTGTCACTTTGCTGAAACGATAGTACATGTTAGATTACTGGTGAAATGTGAGTGCAAACAAGCTGCAAATTAAAGCTCAAGACTGTGAGTGCTTCCTAGAAGTTCAATGCACTCACTAGAATTTCCTCCATGCAGTCATTACAATTCAGTTTTAGCTGTTAAAACAGACACTTTTTGCATCAGAAGCACTGTCTGATTAAGAGACTTGCTCAGAGTCATACAGTAGGTAAAGGGAAGTAGAAACAATCAAACCCTGCATATTTAAGTACAGGAAGCAACTCATTAGGGACTTTGAGCCTTAATCCTCTGCATAAACGGTCAGGCATTCATGCAATTCTTCATTTTCTGAAAAATCACTGAAGAGTAAATGTTATTGAGTTTTATACTCAATAATGCCAGTCAGAGTTCTATGAGATATTAATGCACTGCTTAAGAAAGTACAGGGTTTGAACCCTTTCACCTCCCTTTGTCTACTGTCTGACTTTGAGCAAGTTGTAATTAATGGCTATATCTGTGTGTGGCTGTATAAATATATGGTTCCATTCCTCCATCCCATTATTCTTCTTGTAATTTTTTTTTCCTATGTCAGCTGTGTGACGTTTAATTCTTTCCTTCCTTCCCTTTTTACTTTAGTCTAGCAGCTGATGCAGAGTTTTAAGGCTCTGAACTGCATTCATGCAGTACAGGATTTGATTCCCTCAGCACTACTTTCCTACTGTCAGACCATGAGCAAGTCACTTAATCACACAGTGCTTTGGGTTAATTGGAAAATTGGCCCAGGTTCCTTAGTGGTCTCCTAGACTACAAGCCTAGTAACTACCCATGCATAGGTGTGAAGGAAGGAAACTGATTGTAGTAAACAGAAGCAACATTATAGGAGTCATGTTGTTTGGGTATGACCCTTGGTTTGTTAAATGTAGACAGTGTATGGATTATTTAAATTTACTTTAATTCTGTTAAAACCTGTGAAATATCAATACTATTTGCAGGAATGAAATTCAGACTTTTGTTGAGCTTCAACAGAATTAAAGTTGTAAGAAATGTGAACCTTAAAGTAGCATTTAACTGTGTGCCTGGCAATGATCCTAAAGTAGCACATATATTCCAATGTCAAAAAATGTAATTTCAGTATTTGAAAAGATGGTAGGAAATGAAATGTATGAAATTTATATCTCTAATTTAAAGAAGTCACAAACTTTTCAAAATTTACAAAAGAATGAATATTCAGCTGTTAGCTTGTTATATGACAATGATAGTACAGTTATTAAACGAGCTGACAAAGGAGGTGGTGTGGTAGTACTGGATAAATTGAAATATGTTAAAGGTACTCATGTTCATAGGTTAGTACTAGGCTATCAGCCCTAGGGCCTATACAAGCCTAGCCATAACAATTCCCTGGATATTTCTTCCCACAGTATTTACTTCCCTGGACCCCTGTCTAGCAGGGCAACTGACATGATCCCCATGGTGAATTTCCTATCTCCCATCCAATCATCAAGATTCCTTTTGAAGAGGGTCATGGAGGCTCTCTGCTTGTCATGTATGGGCAGTCTATTCCAGAGTATGGGGAGTCTCTGGGTCAGGAACCTATCCCTCCAGCATGTTTTGGTCATTGTGATGACTATCTTTAGATCCCTGGAGTCTGTGGCACGGAGGGATTGGGATTTTTTTTAAGGGTTTGACATGGCCTTGTATGTTAAGCAGAGATTGCCTCTGAGTAGACGATATGCCACAGAGTATAGCTGGAGGTTTTTTAGATGGTCAGCATAGGGCATCTGCTTTAGGCCTGTGATTCTTTTAGTGAGGTATTTCTGCGGCCTTTCCAGCTGTTTCAGATGTCTTGTGAGGTACATACCAAACAGGGCGTTGTACTCTATAATGGGTATACTTAGAGATGAGTACAGTGGGACAATGACCTCCTTTTTTCTGGATGAAAAGCCCTTAGTGATGAGGTGTGCCACATAGAAGGATTTCCTGACTGTTGCGGCAATGTGGTTATCGAAGGTGAGACCACTGTCCACCTGTGTCCCTAAGTCTCTCATCACACTTTCGGTGTTTAGTGTACTGCCACCTATGTGGTAATTCATGAGTACATGGTTTTTCCCAAAGGGGATAACTATACATTTCTTGGCATTAAGCTTGAGCCCATGGCTCTGGCACCAAGCATCTGTTTCTGTAAGGCTCTTTTGTAGAATATCTACATAATTTGGGGATTCAATAATGGCTCCTAGTTTGCAGTCATCTGCGAACTTTGTTAGCTAGAGTCCCTTAGTGTTGGCCTGTACTTCAGAGAAGTGGATGCCAAACAAGAACGGTCCCAGGACCATGTATAACCAAAGCTGAAGTTACTAGCATAAGTGGGAATGCTCATTCACAGGTTTCACACATTTCAACATTGACAAATCTCTAAAGATTTATTTCAGTATTTGTACATTGATACAATTATTGTCCCTATCATTTATGGGATACCAAAAATACACAAGCCCCTGGTAGATCCACCACTATGTCCTAAAGTGTCAGCTAAGGGGTAGTTTACAGAACCCATCTCCAAGTATCTAGAAGATCATTAAAAGAAGTAATAAACACTTCAACTACTATCATTAAAGACAGATCTGATTTTTTTTAGAATAGCTCTTTAACTGGACTAAAATAATAGTGTGGTTACTTGGTACTTGGTTACTCTTGATTTAGACCATTATTTACACGCATTCCCAATAATAAAGGTATAAGAATGGTCAGAAAATATATTTTGAGTCAACTGTCCTTAAGTAACATTGATGTGGACCTGATATGTGAAATGTTAGAAACTGTATGAACTAATACGTATTTTTGTTTCAAGAAAAGCTGGATAGTCAAGAAAAAAGGTGTTGCTATGGGTAACCCCATAGCAAACACCTATGCCAACACTGTTACGGATTCTTGGCAGAATGATGCGTTATCAGAATCAATGAATCATTTTTATAATCAGGTCGTGTTTTACAAAAGATTTGTGGATGATTTGTTTATCTAGGATGGTCCATTATATATACTCAAAGATTTTATTTCTTACTTACACACCACTACATCCTTCTTAAGTTTAAGAAAAATGTGCAATGTAGGCAAATAGATTTCTTAGATATTACGCTCAGGAAAGATACAAAAGGAAATCTGGATACAACACTTTATAGAAAAGAAGTAAAAAGATGTATTGATCTAGCTTGGGATAGCATCCATCCTAACTTCATGTTTAATAATATTATCAAGAACCAAATCGCAAGAGTATATAGGCTCAATACCCAAGAAAATTTGCATCTATATCATGTTATCGAAATCTTACTACATCGAATCAATAAAGGTCGAACTTTATTGATCAAAGTAGTAAAATATCGAATAATTTAAAAAAAATAAATAAATCAATAAAAAAAAGCTAACTAGCGTAGGCAGGGGGGCAAGCCCCCCTGCACCCCCCACACCCCCCTAATTAAATATACCAACTCCGAGACCACGCTACATTGAGGTAAATGGAAATCTCCCTCTTACGGAGATTTCCGTTTATCTGCACGATGTTCTGAACTTTCGACATTGTCGAGTCGACAATATCATATTCGATATTGTCAGCTTACGACAACATGAAGTAGACCCGAAGATTCTATGCGTATACAGTTAGATCAGATGGAATCTGACTTCTACAGTAGAGGTTATCATAAAAAAATAGTACAACATACCTCACTAAGAGGATTACCGGCCTCAAACAGATGCCATATGCAGACCGCCTCAAAAAACTCCAGCTCTACTCCGTCGCTTATCACCTACTTGGCAGCAACCTCTGCCTAACTTACAAAGCCATGTCAAACCCAGTTCTGTTTGACATGCTACACTTAAAGAAACCCTGATCTCTCCATGTCACATGCTCCAGGGACCTGAAACTTGCCACCACAATAAATAGAACATGCTGGAGGGATAGATTCCTGTCCCAGAGACTTCCCATACTCTGGAATAGACTACCCATTCACATCAAGCAAAGCCTCTCATTAGCTCTCTTTAAGAGGAATCTAGACAATTGGATGGGAAATAGGAAATTCACACCGGGGATCACCTCTGTGGCTTTGCTCGACAGGGGTGCAAGAAAATAACTTTCTTGGGTGGCAAAAGCCAGGGAAATTTTTGGCTAGGCTTATATAGGCTCTAGGGCTGATAGCCTAGTACCTACCTATGAACCTATGAACTGCTAAAACGGAGGTCATACAAAACAGACAAAACTTTATTCCCCATTTATTCAGATACATTTAGGGCTCAAGAGAAAAAGATTAAAAACAGTAAATCTACTGACATTGGATGTAGATATTCTTTAACGTATGACAGTAATACATCTAAATATCATTAAAACACACTGAACATTGCTGTCACATACTCCAGAATTAAAAGGTTTATGAGAAAGGTCCAGCTTTTTATTATAAAAGGAATGCTACACTAAAAAACAAACTTTCTGGAACTCTCTCAACGTACAATTACAAAAAATGGGTTATCAAACATCAACATTAACTTGGGAATTCACTCTATTACACATTCTCCCACCCTACATACCAAGAAAACAAGCAAATACACTTTTAACAATCTTCCTACTAATGAAACTGTATATAGCTTTTAAATGGCTAGATACGATAAATATCTCTTGGGAGGGTTTTAAACAAATAGCTATACAACACCTTTTAGCTCATAAAATAGTAATAGATAAAAGAAACAAAAACATGAAATCCAGAGAAATTTGGGAACAAACCTTTAATATCATATTAGCATAATTCATCACCCAGCAACTTAGAAACACACTGTAATGGAACCGAAGAACACATACAAGTTCAGGTATTAACACCTTTTAGCTCATAAAATAGTAATAGATAAAATAAACAAAAACATGAAATCCAGAGAAATTTGGGAAAAAAACTTTAATATCATTTTAGCATAATTCATCACACAGCAACTTAGAAATACACTCTAATGGAACCGAAGAGCACATACAAGTTCAGATATTAAATAATAACTTGGATATTACGAATGTATATACTGTCTGTATACCTGTGGAATTAACAGTGAAAGCATCTATGTACATAGTGTAAATAGATATGTTGTACGACATATCCTGTGGTATTGACATCAATGTATAACACATATAAATATATATATATATATATATATATATATATATATATATATATATATAGATACGGTCATGTTGTAAGATGGTTTTTATCTGTGATATTTATTAATGTAAAAAGAAAAAGAAAAATTATTGGAAAAAAAAAAAACTTTGTTATAAAGGGATTCATATCACTTCACAGAAAGACCATTCCATTGAAACCCATTTCACTGAGACCAAATCACCTAAAGTTAATTTCACTGACCGTTCATTTCACCTAAAACTAATTTCACTGACAAGTAGTACTCTAAGGCAATTCAAAGGTATATGTCCTTTTCCCCACTGTAGTGCAATCCTGGTATTAGTATATATAGTTAGGAGGATGTGGGGGGTGTAGCCCCCCCACTTAATTTGGTTTTCTGTTGTCTGGTTTTGTTTTACATTATTTGGTAAAACCGAACTAGGTGGGGGGCTATGCCCCCTACACTCCCCCTAACTATATATACTGACACCAAGATCACACTACAGTGGGGAAAAGGACATATACCTTTGACTTGCCTTAGAGTACTACTTGTCAGTGAAATGAGTTTTAGGTGAAATGAACTTCAGGTGATTTGGTCTCAGTGAAATGAGTGTCAGTGAAATGGTCTTTCAATGAAGTGATACAAATCCATTATAAAGACCAGGTTAAAACCAAAGGTCAAGCATTGATTAAGGAAGGTACATATAGATGTAATAAGTGTAATTTCTGTACGTATATTTATATAGACAATACGTTTATACATTTATTAAAAGAAAAAAACTTTTGTGTTACAAGCTTATGGAAATTGTGAAACCAAATATTTAGCATATATGGCCAAGTGCTGTAAAAATTGTGCCTTTTATATAGGCAAGACTAACCAAAAAATCATGGATAGAATATGTAGTAATTATCAGAGATTAGAAGGAAGGTAGATAGTAATGCCCTTTATAGACATCTATTAGATGCTGACAGCACACAAACTTTTAAATTTCTTGTACTACATACAGTTCCTGAGTATATTAGAGGTGGGGATAAGAAAAACATTACATAAAGCGAAGAGAATAAGCGGATTTTAAGTTTTAAAGCCCAACACCTACCAGGGTTAAATGATGCATTCAGTTTAAAACCAGATTTAAAAGACCTATGAAATCAAATAAAATAAATCAGTTTTAGTATGCTTTTATGATTTTATTGGTAAAGCATTTTATTATCAGTATTGCTTTAATGTTTATTATAATGTGTCATCTTATTTTTATATTAATTCTACACAAATTAGTGTTGCTTAATTGTTTAACTTAATTACTTGCACTAGTATAAAAGCATGTTTTAAATGTTATCTGTTTATGCCTGAAGAAACAGTTTTAGTGAAAGTTTTTACTTGCAATAAACAGTTACAGTCACTCATGGTTCCGAGCATTTTTGTTTTAATTTTGATTTTGAATCGCATGTCTCTTGAAGTTACTGGGTTGCCAGATCCATTTTACTAAATGTGAATTTCACATTGTTTGCTGTTTAGCATGCTGAGTCTGTTTTCAGTGAGAGTGTTTTGTTTGAAAAATAGTCATCAGAGCTTTTGCTGTAAAATTAGAAATAAAAGATTTAATGTCATTTTCAATCAACTGTTGGATTTTGATCCGATCCTCAGAACCAACTTGGCCTCTTCTTCCAGCTCGTGGAACACAAACTCTCGAGTTCCTCCCTTTACATACATGTAGTGCCCTAGTCACCTAACATATCTCAGATCTCATTTGCCGCCAGAGTTTTTGGACGTAATCGATGTAAACTATTAAGTGAGGTATTATAGTACCTTTTTCATGAGTTAAATTTCTCTTATTATAATTCTATATTTCCTATATATCTTTTGCTCTTTCGTCCCTATTTTGTAATTTTAGGAACTTATTTCTCTTCTTACTAATTTACTCATTTTAGTATTCTCTAATACCATAGCCGGTAATTCTGTCCCTTAAAGTATATTGTTAGTATTCTCTTTAAATTACCATTGTTGGTAATTTCTCTCTCTTCTTATAAAAAAACAGAAAATAAAAAAAACGTTTCTTCTAACTTGTTCTGCTTATTTCCCCATTATGTCTGATAAACCTTCTGGTTTTAAAAAATGTGCAGCCTGTGGCCACAAAATTACTAACTTGGACACACAAAGTGCATACACTGTTTACAGCCTACTCACTTCGACACCAGCTGTGACATCTGTAAGAGATTAATACCCATGCTTTGACTGACATAAGTTGATTCTTAGAGGCTTGCTGCCATCTAAACCTGCTGCTACAGACTCTGGGGCTCAAGCTCCCAAAAGGACAGACAAAAGAGGAGTTCTCAAATTAGAGAGTCTTGTAAAAGATCTGCGGAGCCTACAACGTCTACTGCTTTGGCTCAGTCTTCAGAACATCCTCTTCAGCATGCTAACAAGTTGGATCTGACAGCTTCAGATCTGAAATGTAGAGCAGAAAAATCTCCATGGATCCACTCACCTCAGATATTGTCAGATCTGATCATCTCTTGGCTCCTTTCACCTTTTTGTGGCATCACCCTGACAGCATTCATGACCTCATCCATTCAATCTTCAAAGAGTCTTATAAAAGCTGATGTGGACAGGATGAGGAGGAAGTTCCTCAAGATGCAGATTCAAATGGGAATTCTCCTGACTCTGACTCCATCAGGTCCAAAGACCCTTGTTTGGTCTATTCCTCCATTGTTAGCTACTACTCTGATCTGACCTTCAGTTTCGGACCCATTAGATACAAAAGTCTTGGAGTCATCTGTATTGTATCCAAAGATGTTGGCATCTTCAACTGCAATGGTGTCTCTGAGTGGTCTGACACTGACTACTTTGGAGCCGGATGACTCTCACAGCCGTAACGTTGGTGCTGGCTTCACGGTGTTGGACTCGACTCCAAAGCTGTCAGAAACATTTCTGCCCCTTGGAGCTTTGATACTGGACAGCTTGGCTCAAACTCCTTCCTTGAGTAATTTTCCTTTGTGGTGAAGGGAGCCAACATCCCTTAAGCATACCATATTGAACCAGTCAGTGTCCTTTTCTCTGAGGCATTCTGCCTTCAAGGTAGTGGAGAGAGCTTTCACTGTTTCCAGAGCTCAGACTTCTCTTCCCTCTTTGGCTTAAACCACCCAGTTACATTCTATTCTGCATCCAAAGCCTCAATAATCTGTTGCATTGAGACAGCCAGCCCAAGCCAGTCTCCATACAATCCAGCAGTGTATAGTAATCTCTTCTTCAGGGCATTCCAGTGAAGAAGTCCCTAGGAAAAGGAGGCACTTAGACTGTCTACAAAAATCTGTCACACAGTACACTGACTTTGATGAAGGGAAGGAGTCCCCAGGATCACCACCTGATAATGTCTCATTTGGAGACATCTTAGAGCTCCTAAAACAAAGGGGTGGTTGGTCCCCTGATAACCCATCTCAAGAGGAGCAGTGTTGCTGGAGGTCTTTGGTGCTGGTCGTCTACCTCCTGGGTGACTCCACCTTCTGAAGAGCTCATTGATTTGGTGCTCATGACGGGCATGGAAGGAACCTGACACAATAGAGCCTATCCCTAAGAGACCCGAAAGGATTCTGACACCACCTAAGGATAGAAAGTTTTGGAGTAAGGGAGTACCCATTGATGCCATGATGATAGCAGTGGCTGTCAAGAAGGAACTGACAGCACAAAGTTCCTCTGTCCCCCCCTAACATGGAGTCTAGAGCACTGGACAGATTCAGGATGTGTGTCTATGCTTCAGCAACCTTTGCTGTTAAGTCAGAATTACTTGGCACATTTTACAAGACTTCAGAGGGATTTGATTAAAGAACTTTCCAAATCCCTCTCTGGGCCACATCCTGAGAAGTAGAGCACTATATCTTCACAGTTTGCTATTGTTCAGGACATTTCAAACTCATCACTGAGGCTTATCCCACATGCGGCTGAAGGTACCTCATGGGTAGCAGGTTCAGACGTTTCCATCGGAAGACATGCCTGGATGGGCTTGTGTGACTTTTTGGAATTCTTCAGATTTTCCTTTGTCAATGCTCCTTTTGAAAGAAGTTTTTTGTTTGGCTTCAAAGTTAAAGACACAATCTCTAGGTGTGAGCAGGTAAGAAAAACCCAGTCTGTGGTGGATGTATGTTTTTTGACCTCTCAACAGACCTTTTTTAGGCACCAACAAGACAGACAAAAAATCTGGTTCAGAAAATCCCAGGGTCCCTTCCAAGATCCACATGGAAACAGTGCCCCAGAAGCAGAGGGGGCAATTCTAATGGAAGATGTCCCCGTGTCAGAGGTGGTCTGCATAAGCAGGGATCTAGGGAAACTTTTTCTGACAGATCCTATCAGTGCTCCTGAAAGGAGGCATGACTGTCCATCTCTGGAGGCAGTTGGGGGTCATCTATCTCTGCACCAGACAGCCTGGCTAGAAATAACAAAATACTCATGGGAGCGAAGGATAATATTCAGAGATTATATAATACCATTTTCCCATCAGCCACCAATGGTATCAAACAAAATCCCTGAAGTACCACTTAATCATAGGGTAGCAGCAGAACTAGAAATAAACAAGCTACTAGAAAAAGAGAGTCATCCAAGAGGTATCCCCAGGCCAGAGAGAATCCAGAACTTATTTAAGATTCTTTTTAGTGCCAAAGGAAACATGAGACTGCAGGCTAATCTTGGATCTCAGCAAACTAAATTTATCAGTTCAGTATACAAAGTTCAAGATTCTTTTTAGTGCCAAAGAAAATGGGACTGGAGACTAATCTTTTATCTCAGCAAATTAATCAGTCAAGTTCAGTATACAAAATTCCAAATGGTCACAGTTCAGTCCATTCTGCCTTTATTGTGCAAGGAGAACTGGATGCGCTCAATACATCTTCAGGATGCGTACTATCATATAAAAATGAATAGACAGTCCCAGGAGATAGCTACACTTCTGGCTAGGAGCCAGTCATTACCAATTCAGAGTATTGCCCTTTGGTCTCACCACAGCCCCCAGAGTGTTAACCAAGTGTATGGCAGTAGTTGCAGCTCACTTCAGACTACAGGGATTCTGGGTGTTTCTATATCTAGACAACTGGCTCATAACAGCCCCAACCAGGCATCATCTAATTCAAGCTTGGGACTACTTCCATCACTTATGGTATCTTCTTGGGATCTCTGTCAATTACAACAAATCTCAACTCAAGCCATTTCAGATATTAGAATTCATTAGTCCCCTTTTCAATACAGTCAATCAAATAGCTTTTCTGCCTCTGTCCTGGTTTCAATCCAGGTCAAAAAAGATAATTCAAAGTTTTTCTCTTTAAGCCAGTCTGATCCTCCAAACATCCATGTCAGTGGCAATCACTCTTGTACCGCTGGCAAGGTACCATACAAGGATCCTTCAATGGATACTCACAACTCAGTGGTCTATTCTCTGACAACCATTATCCAGTCAAGTCAAAATAACACAAACTTGCAAAAATTACCTTTTGTTGTGGATCTATTTCAGTCAAATACAGTAGCATTGTTGCCTTACAGCAAGAAGTTCTCCCGTTTGATTCTTGGCTGAAGTGCGGGGAGTGCCTTCTGTGTGGAATCTGCATGTCCTCCCCGTGGTTGGATGGGCTTTTGAAAGACATGCGTAAATGGGTGTGCCTTCGTTGAAGGTTGGACGTCAAGCTGGCACCTCGGCGTTTGTGAAAATCTACTCACAATCATTAGTGGACCGGAGTTCCGATGTGGCGACCCCTAACCGGGAAAAGACAAACAACAACAAGTATCAATGTCTTGGAAATTAGATCTGTTCTCCTAGAGTTGTAGGCCTTCCAAGACACTCTCCCAACTGGAACTACTGCAATTCAGAGAGACAATATGCCAGTAGTCTGGTACATCAACAACAAGGGGGAACCAGATCTTACCCTCATTGTCAAGAAGCTATGAAATTATGGCAATGGGTGATTTCATCCAATCTGTTTCTGACAGCAATGCACATCCTGGGGAAGTCCAATATAATTGCAGACAAGTTAATCAGGTCTATTCTAATGCCTCATGAGTGGTCTCTCAACATACAGGTGGTGGAGAAGATTTTCCATTGATGGAGCCAGTCATGCTTCGATCTCTTTGCATCTCACCTCAACAAGTATAGCAGGTCCTTTTCCCTGATCTCCCCAGTAAGGGAGTCCCTGCGAAATGTTCTACTTCACATTTGACCCTCTGGTCTCATTTATGTTTACCGTCCAATACCCCTCATTCCTAAGTTTCTCCAGAAACTATCTCGATTGAAGAGCACAGTTATCCTCATTGCACCTTACTGACTTTGTCAGATATGGTTTCCCCTTCCTTTGGCCTCATCTTGTACACCCACCTTGGATTCTGGATCCAACTCCAGACCTACTTTCTCACCTAACAGACATGACTCATCCAGACATTTCAGGCCTCAAGTTCCCCACATGGTTTCTCCAGCTCCATTAATCACTAGACAATCCAGGCTGTCCTCACCTGTCTGTCACATCCTTTTATCATCCTACAAAGCTTCCACTAGAAAGGTTTACAAATGTAAATGGAAAAGATTTCTATTTTGGGCACATAAAAAGACTTCAGGTTAGGGTTGCCACCTTTCGTTGTGGCTAAAACCAGAGTAAAGCCACACCGCTCGCATCACCAGTAACCCCGCCCTCCCCTCTTCCACCCATATCCCACCCATTTTGTGATGTCACAATTACATCAGCTGGCAGGGAACGCCCTCTTTTTCCATTCCTGCTGCCTGTTTTTGGCTGATTTACTATGCTTTTCTGTAAAAAAAGCATCGTAAATCATCCAGTTTACAAACGCCAATAGTCTGTTTCCTTTTTTGAAACAGAATACTGGAGTTTGTAGTGTTTTCCAGACTACCAGAGAATAAGTTTGATTTCCAGATAGTTCAGAAAAAAAAACGGAGGGTGGCAACCCTACTTCAGATCCCTTTTCTGCTCCAATTTCTAAGGTTCCTGACCTTTTGGCTATGATTTTCAATGAAGGGATTAGCTCTTCAACTGTAAGAGTACACTTAGCAGCCATTTCCAATTTTCACATAGGAGTAAATAATTCAAGTTTAGCATCTTCTAAACTTTGCAAAGCTGTTCTCAGAGGAACATATCTACGTAGACCTCCATTAAAGGATCTTACTCTAACTTAGGATTTAAATATTATTTTGCAGACTTTAACATAACCCCCTTTTGAACCATCAGCTAAGTGTGAATTGACATTTTTGACCTGGAAAACTGTCTTCCTGGTTGCTATTACTTCTGCCAGAAGGATGTCAGAATTACAGGACTTGTCATCTAAACCTCCTTATTTGATTTTTCACAAGAATAGATTATTCCTATGGAACAATCCTTCCTAAAGTGATGTCAGAATCCAATATTAATGAGGTTATCCACCTTCCAGTCTTCTTTCCAAAATTTTCAAATAAGGGAGAGTATACGTTGCACCTTTTGGACATCCACAGGCAATTATGGTTTTATCTACACAGAACCGAAATCAGAACAATTGTCTCTTTTACAGACTCAAAATTAGGCAAACCATAGGTTAGTACTAGGCTAACTGCCCTTGTTGGCCATTTTATGGCAAGCCTATTAACCCTGATTCAAGGCTCCAGAGAGCACCCCTGCACTACCAGGCTATAACTCATACCACACTTTTCGGCCATGTAACCTGGACTGGAACACCAAAGGCAGAGGTGTGTCCATATTCATTAAGGATATCCACACCTCCAGGCTAGTTGCTCAGCATAATGCAGCCGAGGTTATCCAAGTGCAACTAACCTGGGCAAAACTGCAATCCAAATTGTAGCTTGCTACAGATCACCCACCAAGCCCCAGGATTCCCACTCCTCTTTTCTTGATGTACTGGAAAATATTAGGGTTCAACCAAACACCCTAATAATGGACAATTTCAAATACCCCACCATTAACCGGGAAAAGTACTCATGTACCAACTCCGCACAATGCTTTCTGGAATTCATAAACTCCAATGCCCTGGATCAACTTATCCACACCCCCACCAGGGGCAACAATATCCTAGATCTAGTCATTACCAACATGAGTGACCGGTGTTCCACACCTTTAGTCAATGCCTCATTGATCCGATCCGACCATAAGCTAATTACCCTAGATATCTACACCCTTCCCCCACCCCCCATTAAGGAAACCATGGTAAAAAAATTCTCCAAAGCCAACTTCATGCTTCTTAAGACAGAAGTGGTGAACTTCATGACACCCATGCAGATGGACAATACAGTTCTGACTACTGAATCCTACACTTTATAAGCATTTACATGAGTGCATGGATCATGCTATCCCAAACAGAACCAAGACGCTATCCTCCAAAAAAAGGAAGCCAATCTGGTGGTCCCCTGCCATGAACAAACTGTACAACAGAAGGAAGAAACAGTTGCAAAAAGAGAGTAAAATCCCATGAGTGGAGGAGCTCCCTGGTCAGCCTCAGTAAGAAGCTGCAATCCCTGATAAAATCCTCCAAAGCTAGTTACAAAAAACAAAATCACCACTGATTCTAAAGACAACCACAAAGCATTCTATAGCAATGTCAAGAATCTCAATGGCAACACTCAGATCTGCTCTGAGTTACAGCACAATGGCACTAAGTATATAGACCCAACTGATATTGCCAACATCCTGGCAGATAGGTTTAGTGCTAACTTTACCCCCCTCTCACCCATTAAAGAGCCCATTTCTATACCAGAAGAATGCAAAGTTCTTGTAATCACGGCTGCACAGGTAAAAAAGACACTCTCCAAAGCCAAGAACACAGCATCCATGGGACCAGACAACATCCCAGGCTGCGTTCTACATGAACTACAGAATGAACTGGCACCCCACCTAAGTACCATGTCCAATCATAGCCTCACCTCAGGCTTTGCACCTGCTGAATGGCGCACAGCGATGGTTATCCCACTCCACAAGGGGGGAGCCACCACGGACCCTGGGAACTACCGCCCCATTAACTGATGAGCTTGGTCTGCAAGGTCATGGAATGTTTCATCATGGAACTTATAAACAAAGATATTGGTAATCTCCAAACTCTGGACTCCACCCAGTTCAGGTTTGTAAAAGGCAGATCATGTGTCCTAAACCTGATAGACTTCTTTGAAGCAGTCACCAAAGCCGTAGACAAGGGTAAGGTGGTTCACACAGCCTATCTAGATCTTGCCAAGGCTTTCAACACCATCCCCCACTCTGGAATTATAGATAAACTCACTAAACTAGGTATAAATCCCTATGTCATAAGATGGGTTGCCAACTGGCTCACTGTCAGAACCCACACTGTGAAAGTAGCAGACTCCAAATCCGACTTCAGACCAGTGACAAGTGGAGTACCACAGGGTTCAGTCCTGGGTCCTCTCCTGTTTGGTATCTACTTCTCTGAAGTACAGGCTAACACAGAAGGTCTTTGGCTAACAAAGTTCACAGATGACTGCAAACTAGGAGCCATAATCAAAACTCCTAATGATGTGGACATCCTACAAAAGGGCCTCACTGAGACAGATGCCTGGTGTCAAAGCCATGGCCTCAAGCTCAGTGCCAAAAAGTGCATTGTCATCCCCTTTGGTAAAAACTCTGTACCCATGAACTACAACATAGGCGGTATACTTAACACCAAAAGTGTGATAAGAGACCTTGGGACACAGGTGGACAGTAGACTCTCCTTTGATAATCACATCACCACAGTAGTCAGGAAATCCTTCTACGTGGTACACCTCATCACAAAAGGTTTCTCATCCAGAAAAAAAGCAGTCATTGTTCCCCTCTACTCATCACTCATTAGACCCATTTTAGAGTACAAAGCCCCTTTTGGTATGTACCTCACAAGACATCTACAGCAACTGGAAAGGCCGCAGAAATACCTCACAAAGAGGATTACCGGCCTCAAACAGATGCCCTATGCAGACTATCTCAAAAAACTCCAGCTTTGCTCCGTCACATTTCGCCTACTCAGAGGTGATCTCTGCCTAACATACAAAGCTATGTCAAACCCAGAGCTGTTGGATATGCTCCACTTAAAGAAATCCCAATCCCTCTGAGCTACACACTCTAGGGACCTAAACCTTGTCACCACAATAAACAGAACATGTCGGAGTGATAGATTCCTGTACTAGAGACTTCCCATACTCTGGAATAAACTACCTATCTATATCAAACAAAGCTCCTCATTAGCACTCTTCAAGAAAAATCTTGATGATTGGATGGGAAATAGGAAATTCACCCTGGGGATCACCTCTGTGGCTCTGCTCAACTGTGGCAGAGGAAAATAATTTTCTTGGGTGGCAAAAGCCAGGGTACCTTTTTGGCTGGGCTTGTATAGGCCCCAGGGCCGATAGCCTAGTACCTACCTATGAAATAAACCCTGCACCTTGTGTCTGTAAGGTAAACACCTTAACCATTACGCCAGCCTCTTTATAGGAAATGAAAAACTTTGAATGATCTTTTTGACCTGGAACCATTCTCTAAAGTATCTTTAGCCAAATGGTTAACTGATTGTCTTATCTTTTTTATAATAAATTGGGCTTGTCTTTGCCAAGACCACCAAAAGCACATTCCACCAGGTCTATGGCAACTTCTACAGTATTCTTATCCAGATCTTCATTGGCTGATATTTGTACAGCCACAGCTTGGGCTAATCCTTGTACCTTTATTGCTTATTACAAGTTGGAACTTGTCTCTATGGGAAGAGTAGCCTTTGGCTCAATGGCATTCAGGAACATTCTTCTTTAGAGTCCTCCTGGGATTTAGGTAGTTGGGACTCTATCCCAACAGCTGAGAAATGAAAAAAAAATTACAACATCAGATAAAAAAGTTATGTACTCACCATAATGTTCCATTTGTGTTGTCCATTTTCATTCTTCCTCAACTTCCCTGCCACAACCCCCTTCCTTGCTCTTCTCTTGGAAATATCACTGGATCCTGTAGGAACTGTTGTTCCTTTATGTGAGTTCCAGATTCTGTCATATCATAATTCCTTACTGTTTTGCAGGATTAAGGGAAGCAAATAAGATCTTAGTTATGTTAGGTGACTAGGACATTATGGGTAAAGGGAGGAGCGCAAGAGTTCAGTGTTCCATGAGCTGGAAGAAGTGGCCAAGTCAGATCCAAGGATCAGATCTGAACCCAACAACTGAGAAAGAATGAAAATGGACAAAGCAGATGGAATGTTATGGCGAGTACATGACATTTTTAAAAATAAATCCAAATTCTTGTGATACTTGTAAAAAAATAAAGGAAAAAATAGTTTGCACACTGACAGGTTTGAAAAGTGTTTTATGATAATTTTGCAAGGACAGCTAAGTATTGGAATATTTTTATGGCTGCTAGGGGCCTGGTTCATTAATGTGCAAAGGATATGCTTTGAACACTATCTCGTTCTGTTGACTCTGGATGCTTATGTTGCAAGAATAAAGCATTATCAGACATTAAAGTAAATTAGACCTGTACTCAATCAACTAGGTCAAGCCTGTACTATGTGATGTAAGAGGAGATAGCTACTGTATGGGGAAAGACATAGTAAGGTCAAAAATGAGATGTAGATGTCCTGCAAGAATGTAATCACCCCCCCACCCCCCAGGCCAAAATCAGAATGTCGTTATCTGTTGCATTTTTGATTTTTGGTATGACTAGTGGGTTGTTGAGCAAAAACTACTGCAACATCAGTATTGTCTTTAATTGTTCTGCTTTAGTCATTTCACTTATAAATGGATGCATTAATTGATAAACATGCCTGGGGTCTGTAATACAGTCTAAACATTTTGCATTATTGTAATACACATTTGCAGTGCCTTCTTTACAGCCTCCAGCAATTGTGAAAGGGTTGATGTTTGTCAGATCAAATAATCTGCATTTTTTGGAGTGACTATCAGAACCAACTGATGACTACTGTGTTTGTGTGAAACAAATTTGAAATATGTTACTTTGGTCATTATTGTTTTGACACAGACATTTGAGAACTGTAAAGTCAACAATTTGCTCTAACTGCTGGGATTGGGGGAGGTCTGGATAAAAAAATGATTAACACTGCTGGGTTGATACCATTTAAAATGCAATAGTCTGTCTTTTTATTTTTGTAAAGTAAATTGTAGCACTTTACTGTTGCCATTTTTTAACACCAAGACATGTAATGTGTACACACTAAAAGTGGCCATAATTGATGAGTACAAATATTAATGAAGTATAATGACAACAGTCTGAGTGGAGTTTTATGGTTGAAATGTTCTGAAATGGGTACTATTGTCATTACTGGTTAATACATTTTGTTTCACTTCTTACTGAAAAGAATGTTCACAACTACAAACTTATAACACACCCTAACACAATGCTGTTGTATTAAACAATATATTTTAAGACAATTAGGAAGGTGAATCCAAAAGAAAATATGCATGGTCCTAGAAATGTGTGTGTGTGTGTGTGTGTGTGGAGGGGGTGCATGCTCATGGTTTGAAAACAGCCTGGTCTCTAAGGTGTACATAATCCACCACTGTATGTCTTCCCTTAAAGCTCACTGCTCTTTAATATTACTCTGCATGTATTTTTTTTCCAAAAAATCCATTTATTTTTATATAATTTACTCCTTTCCTTTCTAAAGCTCCCACCTCCAATTAGTTTTTACCTCCTTTACAACATTCAATACTTCATTTATGGTTGTTTTTGATTTTGATTTCCATTGTCCAGAGTTTTTTTGGCAGCCAATAGCATTAAAACTAAAAGGTAATTCAGATCATGTACCCAGCTCAAAATAATAATTTCCTTAGTTATAATCATTTGACCACCCCCCCCCCCAATATTTTTGAGAAAGTAAAAATCTACCAACTTTTAGCACTCTGCATTGGCTCCCCTTTGCATTCTGAGAGATTCCTCCTGTTTTGCAATATTTTAACCTTCATCAGACTATCTATGTAGTTCTTATTGCTGCTTTTCATCTTTCTGCTCTCATGTTTTCAAACATAATTTTCATTTTATCCCACGCAATAACTATTCATTCTTAAACAAGAAACACCTTTATTAAATTATCACAAATGATGTAGGCAAACTTACATCTATATAAATGAAAATAAAGCATACTGACACAATCTCATTTGCAGTTATACATTACAAACCATGTTGACACAGCTGTAGCTGCAAACATTATACATCACTTGTAATATACCCATTCATTGTCAGTCAAGCATTACACAAGTCATTCAGTTCCTGCCTTCTTTTGAACCTTGTTCCTCCTCTGCATGTATTGATCCCACACTTCCATTTTCTTCCTATTTAATTTGCTCCTATCATTTTCTAAAGATCCCAATTCCAGCTGTGTTGCCTGAATTACTATCTTTGTTACTTCTAGTAAAGTTGGTTTGCAATTTGATTTCCATTTTCTAGTAATTGTTTTTTTTGGAAGCCATGAACGATTAGATTTAGTAAGGCCTATGTCCAAGCAATTTCAATTCTGTATCATAGCTCAAAATAATAATTTCCTTAGTTATACCATTTTGCTCAACCACCATCTCCAATAGAGCAGTCTGCAAGCAATCTTTAAAGTCTGCCAACTCGTTATAATCCCAGAAAATAAGTTCCAAGTTACTTCATTCTTCTCCATCACATCTCTAACATTTTCTGTCTACCTGAGGAAAAAATCTTTGGAGTCTACTTGGGGTATAAAAATACCTATGTAAACACTTCCAAGCTAAGATCCTAACTCTTCTAGATTTTGTTTCATATTTGGGAGACATGTATATACCCCCTATCGTTTTGTTGTGAATTGCTTATCTAATCTCTCTTTCCAGTCCTTTCTAACCTCCTCTGATTGATTCTTATATTTATCATACAATATTTTATATGCTTTATAACTTATTCCATTCTTAATGGCAACTTCTATTCTACATTCTATTAAAACCTCTACCAGTGCTGGTCTTTTATTTAGGACCTCCCTATTTCTTTCTGTTTGCCTATAGTCTGATATCAATCCTTGATAGGGAAGGCAAATAGTTATTCATTCTTAAGAAATTTCTGTCTTCCCTAATAACCCTTGAATCATTTCCACAGCCTATTCCTTAAATTCCTCTCTTTCAACAAACAAGTAGGAAACCACCAGTGTCTCTTTCACTTCATTGCCCTGAAGTTTTATCTTCATCTTTATTGAAGATGGTTTGAAATAGTTACTGGATGTGTTTCAAAGCTTTCAATTAAATACTCCTGCTCCTTAGAAATGCAATTACCCAGTCTAGCCTCATTTATGTACATTGTGGAATAATATGTAAATTTTGCCTGAGCTCATGCTACCAAATTTAAATATTCATTTCTAAATATTCTTAAATATTTCTTCAGAAATCTACCCTATTTAATTACATTTTCCCTTCTAGGTCCCCTGACATATCCTCACTACTGCAAAGCAGGTTCCAATCCCCACTTATACATAGTATTCCCTGTTAAAAGCTAATTATTTCTCCCAAACTTCTCTTAAGCACCATAATATACTGGTTTTAGGTGAAATATAAGCATGTGTCAGTGTAATCCTCCCTCCATGCTAATCAGCATCAACCTCCCTTCTTTCTCCCTTTTATACAAGGAGTTGCAGTATCACATCAACAATGACCATCACTTCTGGTTAGTATACCCCTAATTACCAAAAAAGTTACAATTATTGTCTTTCCTCTCTTCTACCAACACTATAGAAGCCCCTCTTGCAATCATTATTACCTTCCTTTGTCCTTGATACTTCGGCAAGTATCCATTCTGATGTCCTTTCTTTGACTCATTCAGATGCTCATTTTTATCTATTTGTCTCCTGTAACATCACTATTTGCAGCCTAAACTTTAACACCTTTACTGAATCATCACTTAAAACAAACTCAATGATACATTTATATAAAAGAAAGCAAACCATATTAACATGTTCCCAGTTGCAAACATTATTAGATACATACATGAAACATACAAATATTTCAAGCTGTTATGTTAATAACAGCCTGCATTTAAATTGGAACCTGTGCCCTGAGGGAGAGCCTTACAAGACTATCTGCAAATATATAGAGCTGACTATATTTTTCTGTATTATTCTGTATTATAGAGCTAAATTGTTGCTTAGATATCTGTTGTCTTACTGTTCTGCAAATATACAGAGATCAGTATATATTTTTCTGGTTTTATAATATGCACTGTGATTCCTCAAATCTCTGTTGAAACTGTCTTCCCTACTCCCCCTCCCTGTTCTTGGTTGTAGTTTAAATTTGGTGGCTTTTGCAGTGCCCGCCCCACTGTAGATTTGATCTAGGACACTCCCCCAGTCCCATCTCTTTACCGCATTCTACCTAATAAACCCTTTCTGCACTTGCTTTTAGTCCTTTTTAATTTAATTACATTTTTTCAATCTGTGTGTGGACTAATATTGCTACATACTCAAGTATGCCAGCTTGCACTGCATGTGAATTGTTTTTACTACAGTTTTTGCTACTTTTCTGAGGAAAAAAAAAATTGTAAGCCCGTTTCCTAACTTTCCTGTAATTAGTGTTCCAGATACAGATTTGCTGTATCCAGGACTGTTTGTAAGCTACTGAGCCCCCCAAGCCTTTCTGTGTTGGAGGGAAGCCTTCTAGCTTATCAGTGGGAGTGGTAAGCATTAGGCAACCTGTCTACCACATAAGGAGTGGTTCTGGCCCAGAATTTGTAGTTATTGGCCGTTTGGGCGGTCTTCCATCTCTCTCAACTTTCTGATTTGAAGACCTGCATTTGCAATTGTTTCTGTCCTGTAACTCCTGGGCCCATCTCATTTGCTCACTCAAAAAAAATGTATCTGCTTTTACTGTATTTGTGTTTCTTCCTACTTTATTTTGCTTTTGCGTCATCTTAATAGTACTCAATTGTATTTATTACTGCTTGGTGTAACTCATTCTAAGCCTTTTAGTTTAAGCACTTGGGCTTCAAACCAGTTGTTTTACATTAAGAAGGTTTGTGGTCTTCACTGTAGTGGCAGAACAGGTAGCTTACATCCTTCTAAGTTGGGAACTGCTGATTGAGGGCTCAGTGTCTGTTATTCTAAAAGTGTATTAATTCTGCTTTAAGCACTTGGGATTCAGGCTAGTTATTTTACATTAAGAGGGTTCGTGGTCTGCACTCTTGTGGGAGGAGAGGCTGGACTCTGCCCTTCTGAGCTGGGAATTTCTGGTTAAAGGCTTATAGTGCCTGCATATTTGAACTGCTTCTTACTGAAATTGGTACACCTTGTTTGCTGTAGCATAGACTAGACCCAGGCCTGCTGAATCTAGCTTTGTTTGTATGCTTGTTGTTTGTTTGCTTGTTATTTCCCTGAAATGCAGCTTTTCAGCGCTTCTGTGGATCCCTAGTGATATCTGCATTGCTTACTGTACTTATTTCCTTGTTTCACTTGAAAGAAAGTTACTGTTTGTCATTTTTGCATTTAAGTTACCTGTAACACATTGCATTTAAGTTACCTGGCACTTGCTCACTAAAGCAATTATATAAGTCAGCACTAAAAAATTAAAAACACTACACCCTCACAAACTCCCCTTGAGTACCTTGTTCCCCATTGGCCCTTTTTTTCAATTATAAAGGAATTCCCAGTACTATTCTAACATGTCCAAAGGTCAGTTGTCAATCTCCTCTCCGGTCCAGCTGGTGAATCTGGGAATCTTGAGGCAATGTTACAACTGCCTCATGTACACAGACAACCCTCTCCTCCTCCCAACAAATTCTAACACATGTGAGAGATGCAACCATATAGCCAAACTGGAGGCTAAGCTCTCTCAACTCAGTACTGGTGTAACCAGTCAAGAGGAGAAGGAAACCACACTCACTACGATTCCAGTCTCACATAGACCTACCATGACAGCAAACCAAACACATAAACACACAAAAACATACTCGGAGGCTCTAAATAAAAATCTGCCTAAGGAGCAGAGACCTCCAAAGCAGTCACCCAAGCAACCGCTACCCCAAAACAAAACACATACAACACATAGCTCACAAAGCCAGTGTGCCGAACAGTCACAGCCCTTAAGGCTAAACAACACACCTGATACACTTGTAATAGGTGACTCTATTGTCAGGCACACTGACGTCCTGCTCACCAGGCTGAACAAGGAGAAGGTCACGGTGAGCTGCCTGTCGGGTGCTAGGATCCGCCACATAACACAAGTACTCAGGTCACTCCAAGGCAAGTACAAATATGACTCGGTCATTGTCCATGCTGGTGTGAATGACCTGAGATGTACCTCCCTGGACTACATGAAAAGAGACATAGAAGAGCTCTCTGAGCATGTAGCCCAGGCCGGTATGACCCTGACCTTGAGTAGCATCTTACCCTCACCAAGAATGATGCCACAATATGAAGACAAGATGATCAATTTCAACAATTGGCTTAAGTATTGGTGTAATTCAAAGGGGATCCAATGCCTGTCAGCCTGGGATGACATGCTTCGACAAGCCATGATGCTTCGCTAGGGACGGCTTGCGCCTGTCACCCCTGGGCTTTCGGATATTGGCAAAGGCTCTTGCTTCCCCCATAGTGCCTTTTTTAGGCAAGGCTCAAAAGACAAACCCACCTCCATAGGTATCACAAGGGATAAGAAGCTAAGAGTAATGCTACTCAACGCCAGAAGTCTAAACCTCAAGATGCATGCACTCAAAACTCTCCTTAGCATGGAGAACATCGATATCTGTGCAGTAACAGAAACCTGGTTCAAGGATCCCGAGAGCACCCCAGCACTACCAGGTTATACCTCATACCATGCTTTTTGGCTCCAAAACTTGGACCGAACCACAAAAGGAGGGGGAGTATCAATATTTGTCAAAGATACCCACACCTCCAGGTTGGTGGCACAGCACGAAGCATCAGAGACTATCCATGTGCAACTAACAGTGGGTAAAACTGCCTTCCAGTTTATAGCCTGCTACAGACCACCCTCCCAAACCCAGGAACCCCACTCAGCCTTCCTGAGAACACTGGAAAATATGAAGGTCTCTCCAAACACCATTATATTGGGTGACTTCAACTACCCAAACATAGACTGGGAGCATTACTCTAGCTCCAACACCCTAGCCCAAAGGTTCCTAGAATTTATAAACTCAAATGCTATGGAACAACTTGTTACCACTCCCACAAGAGGGGAAAACATACTGGACCTGATCATCACCAACATGGGGTCTCTATGCTCCAGACCAGAAGTGTATCCCTCACTGGTAAGATCAGACCATAAACTAATCTCACTGGATATTCACATCCTGACCCCACCCCCCCTGCCCAGAAAACCACAGTGAAAAACTTCTCTAAAGCAAATTTCACACTCCTCAAAACTGAGGTGGAATCCTTCAAAGCCCCCGATCCTGTGGAAAATATGGCCCAGACTGCAGAATTCTTTATAAATGCATTTTATGAACACCTTCAGGAATGCATGGATCATGCAATCCCAAATAAAACCAAGACCCGATCCTCCAAAGGCAGACGTCCTGTCTGGTGGACCCCAGCCATAAACAAACTATACAATAGAAGGAGGAAGCTACTACATGATAGAGCAAAATCCCAAAAAGGGAAGGCATCTCTGATCAGTATTAGCAAAAAACTATGGGCACTCATAAAATCGTCTAAGGCCAGCTTCGAGAGAAATATTGCACAGGACACTAAGGATAATCACAAGGCTTTCTTTAGTTATGTTAGGAACTTGGGTGGGAATTCCCAGATATGCTCAGAATTAGTCCAAAATGACAAAAAATACATTGAACCCACAGACATTGCCAACATCCTAGCTGACAGGTTCAGCGCAAACCCCCCCCCCTCCCCACCAAAAGGGCAAATATCTATCCCAGCAGAGTACTGCCCCCCTAACATCTCAGATGCTCAGGTAAGAGCCGCCCTCTCCAAAGCAAAAAACGCAGCATCAATGGGACCAGACGGTGTCCCGGGCTGCATCCTACATGAACTCCTAGAAGAGAAACATAAAACTACTGTGCAATCTCAGCCTTACTACAGGATATGTACCCAAAGAGTGGAGTGCAGCAATAGTGGTCCCTCCCCACAAAGGTGGTGCCTCAACGGATCCTGGAAACTATCGCCCCATAAGCCTGACTAGCTTGGTCTGCAAAGCTATGGAAAGGATCATCATGGACCTCATAAATAAAGATATTGGGGACCTACAGACACTGGATCCTACCCAGTTCAGCTTTGTTAAGGGCAGATCCTGCCTCTTAAACCTGGTCGATTTCTTTGAAACAGTCACCAAGGCCATTGACGAGGGGAAGGTGGTCCACACAGCCTACCTGGACCTCGCAAAAGCCTTCGATACAATACCCCACTTGGGCATTATAGATAAGCTCACCAGCTTAAATATAAACCCCTATGTCACTAGATGGGTTGCAAACTGGCTCAAGGACAGAATCCACATGGTTAGAATTGCTGAAGCCACGTCAGACTCCAAACCAGTTAAAAGTGGCGGCCCACAAGGCTCAGTCCTGGGACCTCTCTTCTTCGGTATATATTTCTCGGAGGTACAGGCCAACACGGAAGGACTGTGGCTGACCAAGTTCGCAGATGACTGCAAACTGGGCGCCATAATCGACTCTCCAGCCGACACAAGCATCCTCCAAAAGGGCCTCAAAGAAACAGACAACTGGTGCCAGAGCCATGGCCTCAAGCTAAATGCCAAAAAGTGTATAGTCATCCCCTTTGGCAAAAACAAAGTGCCACAAATTACCACATAGGTGGTAATCCATTAAGTACAGAAGAAGTAATTAGGGACCTGGGGACCCAAGTTGACAGCAATCTCTCATTTGACAACCACATGGCCAAAATGGTTAGAAAAAACATTTTATATAGCCCACCTAATCATGAAGGATTCACATCTAGATCAGGGGAGGTCATCATGCCTCTTTACTCATCCCTCATCAGGCCCATAATTGAGTACAATACCCCTTTTGGGATGTACCTTACCAGACACCTGCAGCAACTGGAAAGACCCCAAAAGTACCTCACCAAGAGGATCAAAGGGCTCAAACAGATGCCATATGCTGCCCGGTTAAAGAAACTCCAGCTCTACTCAGTGGCATACCGCCTGCTCAGAGGCGATCTGTGCCTGACATATAAAGCCATGTCCAACCCGGAATTAATGGACATGCTGCACCTCAGAAAATCCAAATCCCATTGAGCTACGCGCTCGAGAGACTTGAACCTCAGCACTGAAATAAATAGGACATGCTGAAGGGACAGATTCATAACCCAGAGGCTCCCTTCACTCTGGAATAAAATCCCAGTCCAGGTTAGGCAGAGTCCCTCATTGACTCTCTTTAAGAGGAATCTCGATGAGTGGATGGGAGATCGTAGGTTTACCCCGGGTATCACTTCTGTGTCACTGTTAGACAGAGGCACAGTATACTAACCTCGAAAAAGGGCATAGCAAAATTAATTTAAAATGGGTGGCGAAAGCCAAACACACTCTGGCTAGGCTTATAAATGCCCTAGGGCAGATAGCCTAGTATGAACCTATGAACCTATAAGCATGGGCATTAATGCCCTTCTAGCCTGCCAATATAAAAAAAACACAGTTGTTCCCATAATAAGGGTCCAGGTTGTTCTTAAAAATATTTAAACTAGTTTGTTTTAATGTAATTTGGTAGTCTGTTCCATGCATCAGCTGCTCTCTTAGACAGCCAATTAGTAAACTTCTCATTCCTATAGAATCTTCTACATAGGTTGTCTGATGATTGTCTAATAAACTGTAAACTCTCAAGAAAACAAACAAACCGGAATTCTTCAGTGAGAGCAGTCCTTGTGCACGGGTCAATCCCAATTTATATACACACACCAAGTCTCAATAACGTTAAAGCTATTTATTAAAAAGTAAAACGTTTTCGTTGCAGCAGCAACTTCTTCAGAAAAGACAAAAATGGTATCACTGAGAGTTGTAGTAAAAACATTGAATTTAAAAACGCATGTGTTTAGTGGTAACCAATCAATTCGCCCATCCTCATACATATTAATGACTATTATCCATATGTTAACACTATAAGTGCCCATCGTTTATAGTAGACACTCAATCACTCTATTCCATTTCGTTACATTGCCTAACTGTCAAAGTGGCATTGAAACTTTAAAATTGTTCATACAGCAAAACGCTCTCTGTTCAGTTTAAAGTACTATAGTTAAAGTAATATAATTTAAAAAGTATAGTATAATTAGAAAACTTTCCTTTAGATGTTTTATAGTTCTTTCAAAAGGGCCTAACAACAAAAAATTATGTTATTTACAGTCTCATGTAGCTTTTGAGTTTCAACCAGCAAGCAATACTACAATGGTCGTTCAGACCCGGGAATGTGCATGCGTTTAATTTTAGTTGCCAAACTAGTTCTGCACATTCTAGTAATAGAGATGTAGGACCGCCCCTGATATTTTCGACTAGTTGGTCAATAGCTGTAAATAAGAAACTATGGCCATTGTAGTATTGCTTGCTGGTTTAAACTCAAAAGCTACATGAGACTGTAAATAACATAATTTTTTGTTGTTAGGCCCTTTTGAAAGAACTGTAAAACATCTAAAGGAAAGTTTTCTAATTATACTATACTTTTTAAATTATATTACTTTAACTATAGTACTTTAAACTGAACAGAGAGCGTTTTGCTGTATGAACAATTTTAAAGTTTCAATGCCACTTTGACAGTTAGGCAATGTAACGAAATGGAATAGAGTGATTGAGTGTCTACTATAAACGATGGGCACTTATAGTGTTAACATATGGATAATAGTCATTAATATGTATGAGGATGGGCGAATTGATTGGTTACCACTAAACACATGCGTTTTTAAATTCAATGTTTTTACTACAACTCTCAGTGATACCATTTTTGTCTTTTCTGAAGAAGTTGCTGCTGCAACGAAAACGTTTTACTTTTTAATAAATAGCTTTAATATTATTGAGACTTGGTGTGTGTATATAAATTGGGATTGACCCGTGCACAAGGACTGCTCTCACTGAAGAATTCCGGTTTGTTTGTTTTCTTGATGATTGTCTAATACTTTTTGATAACTCTAAACATTTCCAGAGGTAGTTGTCTCTAAATGCCCTATATGCCCAAATAAGATCCCCTCTTAAATATCTATATGAGACACTGTGCAAGTTCAGATATTTCAGTCTTTCATAAGTTAAATTTTCACATTAATGGATGCCCATGGTATATTTCTGTTGTACTCTTTCCAGTTCACTCATGCTTGTTTTCTTATAAGGTTTCCATACTGTTTTTCCATATTCAAGTTTGGGTCTAATGTAATTAACAATGAATTCATCATTTCTGATTTCATAGACTTTATAAATCTTTCTGTACAACCTAAATTTCTATAACTATCTTTAACCAATTGGTTGATATGATTAGAAAAACTCAAAGCTGAATTTACTCATGTACCTAGGTCCTTAAATGAATCTACAGTTTCAATCACTGTGTGCTATATTAAATATTCAGTTTATGTTTCCCAAATCTCAGTTTTTGATGTATTTATCAGCATATTATTCTCCTGTGCCCAAATGGTCAATTTAGTCAAGTTCCTTTGCAGACGTGCCCTATCTGTAAACACATGTAATTAGTTTATGCAATTTCAAGTCATCTGCATACTAACTGTAGAACACCTCAGATGAAAAAAAAGATAGGTCTGAAAGATAAAATCTAAACAATTAAGGGTCCAGGACACAACCCTCTGGGAAACCCTGACTGTAAACAAGAATTTCACCTATCCAACTGCTGTATGATACTTGTCATGTCCTATTTGTAAGCCATGCAGTTATCCATCTTATCAAGAGTACAAAAATACCTAGTTGTAATTCATACAATATATAGTCTTTTGTATAACAATTATCAATCCAACATTACATAAATTGTTCAATTCCTGGCTTCCCTTAAACCTTACTCCTCCCGCAAAAAAAATCTTTGCATGTAATTTTTCTAGGGTTCAGGCTCCTAGGCAATGAGAAATTTCCCTGCAGTACATTTGATTGGGGAACACATGGCTGAAGTGACACTCGGATGATGCAGAGAGATTTGGTTGCCGCACATTACTTGATGGCAAATAGAAGTACTTAGCACCATGACCACAGTTGCAGTTACCAAGTTTGTGTGAGCAGGGGAAGAAAAGTGTGCTGTGTTTGGTGTACAGTACAAGCTTATGTAAGTACAACACGTAGATGTGTAGTACAGAATGGAGGACATCTTACATGCTACTAAAGTCACACACATACTACAAAGTGTTTGAGGCAATATTCTCTAGACACTGTGAAGGGGTAATGGTCCACATACAAAAATGATATACTGTCTCTGACATGCCGACTGAGCAGCCTGTTAATGCCTGCTGTCTCTTGGCACCTTAGGGCCATGGAAATTTTTTCAACTTGTGCATTTGGTCATTGAGGCTGTTGGGCATGGTGCTACACACATCTCTGTCCCCAAGGACTTTACAACAACCATATGTCTCTACAGCTGAATGTCCCTTCAATCATGTGACCCCAACCAAAATCACAACAGAGAAATGTCACTGCCTATGAGCCTGAACCTATTGTTCCCACAATTTCCATTTTTCTATGCAATTTGCTCCTACCCTTTTCAAAAGTTCCTTCAGTTCTTCTATCTGTATTACAATATTTAACACTTCAAATACATTTGTTTTAGACTTTAATTTCCAGTTTCTAGTAATTGCTTCTTTTGGCAGCCACCAGAACTAATCTTAACAAGGCCTTAATATGTCTAGGCAATTCAGATCCTGTATTGCGCAAAAAAAAAAACATTTTCTTAGTTACACCCAACTGTCAACCCAACACTTCTGACAGAGTAGTGTGTACTAATTATCACTTTATTAACAGCAGCTTCTGTTCTAGATTCAAATAAAAACTGTACCTGAGCAGGTCTGTCACTTACGATTCCCCTATACTTTGATACCAATTCCTAATAGGGAAGGTAGTTTCTAGCCTGCGGTCCAAATGTCTTCTTGGACTCTTTCAATTCTAATACATTTCTTTCTGTAGTTATTTGCTCCCAATGCCTTGATTCCTTTGCCAGCTTTCTCCACTAAATTCCAGCTCTCTTTTGCCTGTTCTCTGTAACCATACTTGCAGTCATCCCTATCTCCAAAATCTTTCTCCATTGTCATGTTGGCTTAGTTTTTAAAATACTTTATGCTACTTTATAATATAATATTTGATATGGCTGTTTTTCTCCTTAAGGATCTGCATCCAAACTCCCACTCTCTCCTTATTTATTGAAACCCTCTATTTCAACATCTTCCCTTTCCACTTTGAATTATAGCTTTCTGCTTGTGTTATGTATATGAGCCTTATCTGTGTAGCTCTAAAATAGCCCTTCAAATCAAGTAATACTAAACCACCTTGTTCTACTGGAAGGATCAATTTATCCCACTTGACCGTTGCCTGCTTCCCCTCCCAGATAAACTATTATTGTTGATGACTTATCCTCAAGTTGATAAAAATATCTTTGACTTGTATATAAAACTAAAGGGACTAAAAACATTTTCACTGCTTGTATGTTGCTATCCATATCAATAAAACAAGAGCTTCTAGTTTCTCATTTTTTTGTATTATCCTTTATTTAGTCTCTTCCCACGCATCCTTAGCTGCCATAAAAAATCCTTTTTAATCCACACTCCTTAATGCTTAATTTTATGGTTTCCCCATAAATATGGGTACTGCTGAATCAATTCATATATAGGTACTTAATTTATAGCTATAGCCTTTATCTACATTAATTTTATATCCTGAAAATAATTGAAACTGTCTAAAATGTTCTATAACACTGAGATGTCCGTTTCTGGATTTTATCAGGAACAAAACATAGTCTACAAATAGTCTACTTTTCTTGATTACCATACCATATGTAATCTCTGTAAATAGTCTGTTTGTAATATGTAATGCTGGTATTATATAATGCTGTATCTGCTTACCCTTGGAGCTTTTCTCCCCGGGCCTCCGCTGAAAATGGACATGCATCCAGTCGGACAATCCCGGTCAACAAATGTAAAATAAAAAAACACACTGTAAAAGTAGCCGACTCCAAATCCAGCTCCAGACAAGTGACAAGTGGAGTACCTCAGAGTTCAGTCCTGGGGCCACTCTTGTTTGGCATCTACTTCTCTGAAGTACAGGTCAACACTAAGGGACTCTGACTAACAAAGTTTGCAGATGACTGCAAACTGGGAGTCATTATTGAATCCCCAAATGATGTGGATACTCTACAAAAGGGCCTTACAGAAACAGATGCTTGGTGCCAGAGCCATGGGCTCAAGCTCAATGCCAAGAAATGTATTGTTATCCCCTTTGGGAAAAAACATGTATCCATGAACTACCATATAGGTGGCAGTACACTAAACACAGAAAGTGTGATAAGAGACTTAGGGACACAGGTGGACAGTGGTCTCACCTTCGATAACCACATCGCCACAACAGTCAGGAAATCCTTCTATGTGGCACACCTCATCACGAAGGGCTTTTCATCCAGAAAAAGGAGGTCATTGTCCCACTGTACTCATCCCTCATTAGACCCATTATAGAATACAACGCCCCATTTGGTATGTACCTCTCAAGACATCTGCAACAACTGGAAAGGCCTCAGAAATACCTCACTAAAAGAATCACAGGCCTAAAGCAGATGCCCTATGCTGACCGCCTTAAAAACTCCAGCTATACTCTGTAGCATATCGTCTACTCAGAGGCGATCTCTGCTTAACATACAAGGCCATGTCAAACCCAGAGCTGTTGGACATGCTACACTTAAAGAAATCCCAATCCCTCAGAGCTACACGCTCCAGGGATCTAAACCTTGTCATCACAATAAACAAAACATGCTGGAGGGATAGGTTCCTGACCCAGAGACTCCCCAGACTCTGGAATAGAT